>NC_056741.1:850412756-850712756 GCF_019279795.1 Protopterus annectens | reverse complement strand
GAACATAAAAAAAAAAAAAAACTACCTTTGAGAACACCAATACACATTGAGATACCAAACAAACTAAGTAATAATGAATGGGCAAATCAAACCACTAGCAAAACTAAGAAAAAGTCACAGTATCTGTGTGTTGTGGGCCTCACTATCATACACAAAACACAAAGGAGTTTCCAGTGGCAAGAAACTAAGAACCAAAGTGAAATACACCAGTGCCATAAGACATATGAAACTCTCAGGAATTCTACAGCATAGCAAAATAAATGGAGTGCTTTATTAGAGTCAAACTCTTTCAACCAAAAATTAGGACGTCGCCAGAACTGTTGTTACAAAATGTCACAGGTTTAAATAACTCACTTAGCAGTCACATAACTAAGTCATTACCTAGGTTTAAAGTGCACTTGCCCACTAAGATGCAAAATAAATATTCAATGGTTTAAAATACAAATAAAACACTTCTTAAGTTAATTAAGTTTGTTATAATCTAATGGAAAGAAATGTTCACAAAAATAAAAACATCCCATCATTCCAGGGAACTTAATTAAAAACAAGTAGTTATTTAAAGAAAGCACCCATAATACAGTATAAGCTCCACATTTGTTGTAGTTCAAAATTTGGCACCTCTTAATTTTCATACACTATTAATAGATAAGGTGTCATTTAACCCAGAAAACTGGCCTACATTAAGTTGCAGCTGCCAAATCTCTATACTCTAATTTCAGTTCCCATGTGTTGAATGGGAACATACTCAAGAACCACAAACAAAAATTTGTGAGTACTGTTTATACTGCAGCATGTATATAAACGTGCATTATTGTAATTTTTATTTTTGATATATCATAATTGCGCTCATAAATACACTTGCATATTGTTCTCTCAGTTTAACTCGCATAATAATAGTGGCATTAGTCACAGAAACATAAATAGACCACTCCTTAAGCATCACATGTATATTTTCTATTAAATATTAGCTACTTTTTTAATGTGTTATGCTTCAATTTTGGCCCTATATAAGTGAACTTAACATTGTCTTCAATGGCCACATTTCACTTGTTCCTTTATATTGCTTGTACTATAATTTGTTTTTCGTGTCTGTAATTCTAATTTTTCCTGTATAGTTACATCACCAAAAGGCACTGATAGAAGGAGCACTCCAAAAACGGCTTAGAAGGCTTTAATAATATAAAACAAAATCGCACAAAACACTAACACTTCAACTAGTCACTGTGACTTATAGCCACTGCTCTCTTTTGTTTAAAAAAAAATTCTCCATCAAAATACAGAAAATTGTTGTCCAATTATTGTCCAAGACAGTTTCAGTATCATAAAAACGTTAATATACACATTGGACATAAACACACATGTTAGGAGGACCTCATGGAATAATTTCAAACATTTTACATGTGGAATGACAGGGAACAAATCCACCACATCTAAAGTGACAAAGATCCCTTCAATTGAAAACACTTGTTGATATAAATTACCTAACAAGTCCCAAGAGTCTTTTACCATATAGGGGCAGTTATCAAAGAATACCTTCAGTCTTCTATCAAGGTAAACTGCCAGAGGATGTGTTTAAGATTCCTATGCAGGCAGTATGGGACAAAGGGGGGGCATTTAATTTTTTATGCACTAAGTATACCAAAAATTGAAGGTATGACAGGCTATTCTACTACTAAAGAGCTGTAGGTATCTGGAATAATAGTATGTTGCAGTATCATATCAGTTAATAAATTATCAGTTTTGTGAAAAGCAACATTTATCCCACTCCTAGACACCTTTCAACACTGGATACTGCCATTGAGTAGCTGAAACATTTTACATGAGTGGTCTATGCTGCTCATGATTACTAACCCCCCCCCCCTTATCAGTCTTCATAGCCCTGGTGTCCTTTCTGCCCACTAAATCATAAAGTAGCTGTTTTTAATCCTTAGTTATGTTGTAACAATAATAAGCCTTCTTTTGTGTGTGTTGGTTCTAATATCGTTTTACACAACCTTTCAAACAGGGTGACAGCCAGGTGGGAGGGGGGGACAAACATACTGCTTCTCATAAATGTATTGTAACCAGTGTTGTTTTTCCTATTTGTTCTTGGAATAGAATATAAATTCAACTTCCTAGTGAACATTTTTAGTTTAAGCAGGGTGTGAGCTATGTCATTTTTTTTCTAGCAGGAGAAAATGTAAAACCTTTCTGGAACAAATATGACAAACATCAGAAATTTCTAAATTGCTGTAGTTAAAAATACTGAAGCCAATACAAGAATTACTATTATTCTCATACAAATTATGTCCATCGTCACTTGCAGACTTGGTAGAAACTTCATTAATACAATTAGTATATTTATAACTGGTGGGTGTAACAGCTGAAAATGCAGTCCCTTCAGGGGAAGCAGAACTACCCAAGGAGATGTTAAAGTCATTGGTAGAATAATCAGTCTGGAATATGACTAGTTTCATCCTCCCCTCTGACTCTCTCCCTTTCCAGTTTGTCTGTTGTGACCCATTGAGACTGGTTGCCCTTCTATTTTCCAAACTGCTGTCTGCTGGTTATCCTTGCAGAACGTCTTAAAGGGGAATATTCTTCCAAGCCTAAATGGTCTGAAGACCCACTATCTGTTGTGCCCCCATCATTAGAGCCTTGGTCGTGTACAACATTAGCAGCACTTTAGAGCCCTCCACGTTCATTCTTTCATCAAACTCATGCTTTGGAGAAGGCTGTGCCATGGCTGAATTATATTCATTTCTGTAATGCTGCATCTTGTTAACTTTTTTGTTTTTCAAATGGTTTATATCCTTTTCCAGCAATTTAAAACGTGAATACTTGTCCTTTTTAAATAACAAGCCGCTAATCAGTTTGTTATTAATGATTTGTATTTCCCCAAACAGATCTATAAGTCTGTCATTTTCTTAAATGAAAAGCATCATTACTTTAAATCCCACCTCATTAAAAAGACTAAGAAGATTTTATACGAATTCAAAATTCATGGTAACGCCATTTGGAAATTTCCACAGTCTCAGGCCTTTTGGTACAAAATTGTTGCCAATGCAGTCTTTAAGGTAATGGTTCCCCACTTGTAAACCTTTAAAGTTGTAAATTTTTTTCTCAAAAGAACACAATAATGAATCAGACTCTTACCTGAGTAATTTGTGGGTTGGTCTAGTAAAATATCATTGCGTAGTCATTTATCCAAGTTCAAAGGTGAAAAATGTAGGTCACTGGCTCGGTGTTCACTACCATTAGGAGGATAGTTGATCTGCTGTAAGTTGGGTGCCCTGCTTATTGACTAAACCAGAAGCACTCTGAGGCTGAACATTATAATTCAAATGCATTGGTCCATCTGAACTTTGACCTAAGTGATTAGGACAACAGGAATAAACCCTAGGAATGCAGTGTTCTGGTTGGTCCTTAACGCCAGCAGAGATATTCAGAGTTGCAGTATTGGAAGTTATTGGAATGTTAAGAAATAGCTGAAGTACTGTCTGAAATGTTTTCAGGTGGTAATAAAGACCACAGTTTCAAACTTCCTCTTGGAGATGCCTTCTGAGTAGTCACCATCTGAGTCAATAATTCAACTAGTTTGGTCAATTTGCCAGTTAGCTGTTTAAATTCTGCTCCAGTAAAGTTAATTATATTGCTGGCAAGTGCAAGCTGGTTCTCTTCCATAGCAAAGGGATGGTCCTGTGAAGTCATAGCAGCAAGGTCCAAGAACTAGGAACCAAGCACAAACACAAAGGAGCTACCAATGCCAAGAAACCAAGAACCAAAATGAAATACACTAGTGCCACAAGCCACACTACCCAACTCTCAGAAATTCTACAATGTAGTAAAATAAATACAGAACTTTATTAGAGTTAAGTGTTTTTGAACACAAAATCAGGACTTCATCAGAACAGTTTTTTTAATACAATATCATGCACTTGACCACTAAAATGAAAAGTAAAAATTCAATTACTTAAAATACAAATAAAACACTTCTTAAGATAATTATAAAAGTTATATTCTAATAGAACGGAATGTTTTAATTTTGTTAACATCCTATCATTCCTGAGAACATAACAATTAAAAACAAGTAGTTATTAAAAAACGCCCATAACACAGAAGTTCCACATTTATTGAAGACCACCCTTTCTGGCAAAAGAAAAGTTTGGTTAAGGCCAGATGGTGAAGCTTGCTAGGATAATTTTGGATGATGGTACATTAAAAAATAAGCTGAAAATGTTGATATATATGTTTTAAACAGAGGTTACCTCTATCAACTTCTGTCAACACTAAGGGATAAAATCCTGTAAGGCAGGGAAGCTAGTATAAATCTATTCTGGGGAAGGGTTATCAGTTATTAACAGTTCTGTTAATTACAATAAAGCACCTGCTAACAGAGGTAACTTCAGTAGAACAATGATACTCGGCTATGGGTCTGATGCCAACACTATAAAAAGTATCATGAAAGAGAAATGGAAAATTTATAGTTGCTTTGACTGAGCCCTAGAAACACTGGGTGAAGGGTCAGATTTTACATATAAAAGGCATGCAAATATACAGGAAAAATCAGAATTGCAGGCACGAAAAACAAATGGTAGTACAAGCAATAAAGCAGGACTAGTGAAATGCGGCCATTGTAGGCAGTGTATGTTCACCTCTACAGGTGCAAAATTGAATCTTGACACATTAAAAAAATGAACTAATATTTAATTGGAAATATACATGTGACACAAAAGGAGTGGTCTTTTTATGTTTCTTTGACTACTGTCGCTATTTTTATGTGGGTAAAATGGAGAGAACAATATGCGAGTACATTTATGAACACAATTACAATACAGAAAATAAAATTGACAATAATGCACTTTTTAGACACACTATAGTGTAAACAGTAGTCCCATTTTTTTTGTTTCTTGTTCTTAAGTATGTTCCCATCCAACCCAGGGGAGGCTCAAAATAACTGAAATTAGAGTACAGAGAACAGATTTGGAAGCTGCAGCTTAATGCAGGCTAATTTCCTGGGTTAAATCACACCATATCTATTAATAGCCTGTTAAATTTACAAGATGCAAAATTATGAACTTCAATAAATGTGGAACGTCTGCTGTATTACGGGTGTTTTTGTTTAATACCTACTTGTTTTTAATTGTTACGTTCCCTGGAATGAGGTTAACAAAATAAAACTATTTCTTTCTATTAGAATGTACCTTTTATAAGTTAAGAAGTGTTTTATTTGCATTTTAAATAATTGATTTTTTTTTGTTTTGCATCTTAGTGGGCAAGTGCACTTTAAACCTAAGTAATGGTTAATCATGTGACTGCCTGATGGGTTATTTAAACCTGTGACATTTTGTAAAACCAGTTCTGATGAAGTCCTGATTTTTTGGACAAAAGTGCTTCACTCTAATAAAGTTCTCTATTTATTTCAATACATTGTTGAATTCCTGAGAGTTGGGTTGTGTGGTTTGTGGAACCGGTGCATTTCATTTTGGACTCCACTATCATCCTGTTGTGGGTTTTCCACCCATTCTTTAAATGAAAATATTCTACCTCTGCAGTATCACACTTTCCACTCAAGAGGTCCCACCCACAAGCACCTTCTCATAACATTCTACCTATAAACATATCATTCCTAGGTGTGCTTCTACCACACAGTACATAATCCTAGCTCAGTATGTAAACTCCATATAAACAGTATCTTTAACACACATATTCACAAACAATAACTGTCACAGACATACATACAAATGTCTATGAAAGAGTGTGTTAAGACACCTGTATATACATCTGCATTTCTAAATAACTCACGTCTTCTACCAACAGAATTATAGGATATTCCATCGATTTACAAATATATATGTTGGCAGTTTACTTTTTAAGCCACAGCTCATCAGCATTGTGTCTAAATTTTTGGATGACCCCTGGAAACAACCTGATACACTTTCTGAATGCTATATTTTTCATATAATTACAGGATCTTAGGATCATAAGATCATAGGAATTACAAGAAAAATAGGTCTAGAGACCATTTATGCCCTGCCAGTATCCACATTTTCATGAAACATATACAGGCTACAAAAATACAGAAATTGTGTGGTCATTTGGTCTGTTTTAGATATAAAGGCAATTTGTTTAAGAATAAGGGGGTAATATATCTGTCCCTCCACAGTTTTTATTTACACATTGATGAAGATATAAATCCTTAGTTTGAGTGTTTGGGTCGTTGTTTGTTTTGCAAGGTCCAAGAGATCAAGGAGGGTTGGGGTCTTTTATGACATGGAATCCAAAGCATAGATCTCCACACAGGGGTCTATAAGAAACAGGATATAGGGATAGAGCTTCAAGCCTGTCTTGGTAGCTAAGGCTCTTTATCTCGATAAAATTTTAGTAAGGAACTTCTGGGGCATTTCCAGCTGCATAAGATGTCTGGATAAGTACATATCAAAAGGGGCATTATACTCTATATTTGATCTAATTTGAACCAAGTTAAGTGGGATGATAACTTCTTTTGTCCTAAATGAGATGCTTTTAGAAATCAGCTGAGCTGAATAGAAAGATTTCCTGACTACTGATGCTATATAGTGGTCAAAGGAGATTAAGTTTTTGACCAAGGTGACAAAATCCCAGTCTGGAGTTAGATACTGGTTAGACTGTAAGTTGTGGAGTGTACATGTACTTTTTACAGTTAATTGCAGCTTTTTTCTGTAAACCATGATTTGTAAAGATTAGTTCTTGCTGCAGTAATTTTGTATCAGAAAGAGTTTGACTAATAAAACCCAGCTTACAGCTATTAGCAAATTATGTCAGCCATAGCTTTGGATGTACAGTTTAGACGTTCGAGAAGTATATGGCCAAAAGGAGGGCTCACAGTGCTGAGCCCTGATGTAAACTGTTAGCTGCCTTATTATTTGAAGTGGTATGTCATACATTTAGTAAGTGCATTCTATCTTTCAGGCAGTCTACTATCCACCTTACCATGTAAGGATCTACATTTAGGTCTTTTATCTAAATGACCACATCTGCATGAAGGATGGTGGCAAAAACCTTGGTCATATCCAGGTATGTTGTATGGACTGAATGACCACTATCCACTGCCTCTGTAACCTTTTCAAAGAAGTTAACTAACTTAAGCAGACATCACCTATCCTTGACAAAAAAAAAAACTGTTCAGGTTCTAGTTGTATTAGATTTTTGATATCATAAAACTGCAGTGGTGGTGCTGCGGTAGCATTGTCACCTCACAGTAAGACGTTGTCCTGTTCGATTCTCAGCTAAAGCGTCTTCTGTGTGGAGACATGCATGAATGGGCGTACCTTTGTTGAAGGTTGTGCATCAGGGCTGGCAACTCGGCACGTAAAAATCTATTGCCAATCATTAGCGGACTGGAGTGGTGACCCCTATCCAGGAAAAGCCTAAAGACACAACAACAACAACAAGTTTATGAAGTCAGATATGCTGAATTCCATAGATTTGCAAATTAGGCTAACTGAAGTTAGGTCTGTAGTTCCCCTGGGCCTGTGGTAGGGCTTCATCATGGGGCATCACAGCAGACATTCTTCATAGTTCAGGGACATGCCTTGTGGCTAAGCTTAAGCAAGTTTAGAAGGGGTTTCATGAGTACATGCTTGGTACTATTTGTTAAACCCTCAGATAAATTGTTTGTGCTCATGGAAGTGGCATATTTAGCTTTTGAAAACACAGATCTTGGAAGTTTAAGAGACTCAAGGATTTGTGGAATTTTTATGACTATTTCTAGGGCAAAGACAGCAATAAATGTATCTGGAAACAGATGGTCAGAGTGGGTGTACCACTTAGAACTAGTTCAGAACATTGTTAGATGTTACTCTTAATTTTCTGTTCTAATAATAGAAAGATTTGTAATTATCTCTGGCTTCAGATGACAATTTCGGTTTATGTTTTGCTTTGCTCTTCCTGATGGTATTTTTTCAGTCTTTGCTGATCTTTTTGATAAATTCTTTAATGTGAGTAGGTTTTGATTTGTTATACAACTTTAGAATTTTTTTTAAGTTATATAGCTTATTTATGTTTGTGGACCATAAAGGTGGTTTGCTTACAAAATTCCCATTATGTCTGGTATAAACTGTTAGTTCTATACACTTTTTGTAGGTTGAAGAAGAACTCAGATGTATAAGTACTATCGTGGTGAAAGGTAGCCAAATGTACTGACAGGCCAAAACAGAAATCCAAATGCAGTAACAAAAAGACACAGTGCGACCATCCAAGTATAAACAGGTTTATTGAATCAAGTTTTCGAGTCAAAGCTCTTTTTCAAGCAAAAAAGCTTTGACTCGAAAGCTTGATTCAATAAACCTGTTGATATGTGGATGGTCATACTGTGCCTTTTTGCTACTACTATCCATACCTCTCAACTGCACAGATTTTCATAGAATGTCCAGATTTTTGCCTCATACTTTTGGCCTGTTACTCATAAAATTGTGGTTTTCTGGCAAATCATTGCCAAAGCTTTGAAGACTGAAGTCAGAAAATAATGACAGACATTTGAGATTCAGACTTCATACCCTTCAGAAAAATTCATGCTAATGGAAAACCTGTTTATCAATTGTCTAAGTTTGTAAGAGCGGTATTTAAAAATTGTCCATATTTTAGAGCCTATGGCCCCCATTATTTATGCCTTTGTCCAGATTTCTTGCTCTAAGAGGTTAAGAGCTATGGTACTGTCTAAAGATACATGGAAACTGCTAATATTTCAAGTATATTACACGAGTTCAACATAACATTTGATTAACTATGTCTATATGAAGTCATTAAATTCAGAATTGTGCAATGTGGGAGTATTTAGGACTTTAGAAGGGACTTAACCTGACAGATGTAGACCCTACTCTTTCTAAATTAAAATAGTGAATGACATCTACAAGTTATCTTCCCTCATTTTGTCCAAAGGCTTTATTGATCTAATCATATTCCACAGTTCCCTGGCAGTTTCTTGGGTGATTAACATACCAGTGATGCCTCAATGCTTGATTTGATGCCTACTGCCTTTGTCCAAGTTCTATACAATCTTTATCTGACTGCGAGGCTGACCACTTACCTAGTCAACAAATGACATCTTAAAAAGTACTTCTTTTTGCTAAATTTCCATATTTTGTCATTAATCCGCATTGAGTTTAGTTGCCTCTCCTTGTATGAAGCAGTTTTTATGAAATACCCCATTTTCCTTATGCTTGTTACTTTGCTTGCATCCAGTTTATATCTCCTCTGTTGTAGTAACTTTCCTTTGAATAAGTCCATACAATTTCAAATATCAGCGTCTCTGAATTAATTCACTTTTCAGTATATGTTATTCTTATCATTCTCTTATTTACTGTTACTTTTGAATGTATTAACATTGAAAGCAATCATCTTTTCTGCCTGCTCAACAGCAACAAACATTTTTCATTTTTATTTTGTAACTCGGCTCTTTCAAATTGTTAATCAGTAAAATAAAGCAGTTCCATGTTACAGAAAACCTCACTAATCAAATAGTTCTAGATCCACTCTAACCAGAAAGAAATGCAAGTTGCACCATAACTCTCCACCTGTTACCTCAATAATAAGGGACAAAAGGGCAGTAATGAGGGACAGTGATTCAACATTGATCTTGTTAGTCTAGTTGTTTATAGGATTTGTCTTAATTTGCATTAATATGCATTTTTCAGAAGAGTAAAACATCTATGATTGTAATGACTGGTCTCTATGATCATTATAATCATCACATTTCTGTCACAAATGTGAAACTTTTACAAGGGATAGAGTAAGAATCTGATCTAAAATCACTAATACATGACAGCCATAAACTATGCATATCCATTAATGATATACATTAATTTCTATACACATTATTTCATGCAGGAAAGTATTCTGTTATTTTAAGTTTTAAATTCACACCATAGTGTGAGAGTTGAAATATTCTGTTTTCAGTGTAACGAACAGGTTAAAAATGGCTTTCAGTATATTTTTCTGAAAATGTAAAATAAATATTCTGCTTTTCAGTGTAATACAGAATACACTTAGTTTGAATACTTGGCAAAAACATATAGCTTGGCATTCATTGATATTAGAAGTCAGAAGTAAAATATTTTATCTTTTATAAACTATGCAGTTTGTGAAATTCTCTGTCTACAAGCAGGTCAAGATGAACTCTTGTAAGCAGCTGTGTTTTGTCAACAGGACTTGCAAGATAAGAGCAAGGCCAAGGAGTTATTCTTCAGGAACAGAATGTTTTAAATATGGAAAACAAACTGTCAGCAGATCAGCTTCAAAGGAAAGACTTATTAATATGGCAAATTCTCTAAACTGCTGATGCAGGCAGAAAAGACACTATAAAGACTGGGACTTTTTCTTTTGTATCAGAGACTTTGATTCTTACAGATCTGATGCTGTAAGCTGAAGTACGGCTTTGTTATTTGTGTATATCTTTCATTGTTATACTATATGTCTACTTCATATGCAGAGTAAAGAATGTTGTATCAGATGAACCATTTCATTGTTTTCATTGAGTAATGGTGCAGACTACCTGAGTAGTGTAGTACTTAAATTTTACAGTGGCGAGACCAGACCAGTCAAAACAACCGGGGGGTGACCTGTAGAGGTGCCTCTCACAGTGCGACATTCCTGTGCAGTTCTTCTTTTGAGTCGACTCTTCTTTCCTAAAACTTTGTCCATTGACTGGAGGACAAACACTGCAGCGCAGTACAGGGCAGTACAGTAATTTTTCTTCAGACCGTTGGTGAAATACGAAGAGTGGGTCATACTGTTGGACCTGACTTCACCAGCATCTAGTGACCAACAGCAGAAAATTATTCCACAACTGATCTTTGTGGCAAGCCTGATCACCTTGTCCTGAACATTTGTGGTAAATATTTTCTTCTGTTTTTTTATTAACAATGAATGCAATTCATGAAAATGCCAAGAAGTGCACTAAGTATTTTATTGTTAATGTATCTGAATCATATGTAGATGTGTGTAATTATTTAAATACATAGTATAATCAGCATGTTAGCACCTGTAAGTCTTTACTACTTAAGGCATAAGTGTTACAGAATGTACAGAAATGTTTTATTTAAATGTTGCTTTTTGCATGCCTTGTCATAAACGTATTGTACGTATTGTACAAAACCTGGAACACAACCAGGATAAAGTAATGCTTGAAGCACAGACAATAGTTCCTGTTTCTATATATCCTGTTGCAAAAGATTTATTAGAGGGTGATGCAAATGTCAAAGTTTGCACTTTACAATCTGATTTGCAAGAGTTTAAAGACTGGATTGCTAAAACTAGCAACCAGCAAAATCTTGACCTCATGGGTCACTTTCAGACTTACTATGATAAATGGAATGCTTCTGGTAAAATTCATACTGACACTGCTAAATGTACAAAGGAATTTCCTCCGTTTTTGAAAGTGTCACAGACTGAAATTAAGACCTTTACACAAACTGTTATTGAGCAAGGCAATAAAGCTATTGGTATAATAGAAGGGTTAATTGTCCATTTGCAAAAAACATATGACAAGCAACTGGCTGACATACAGCATGACGTAATTGTCGCAAGGGAGGAGACTAACACATTATGAGCGCAATTAGAGACACAGGAATCTGAGGCTGCTAGAGCACCACATTTAGCTAATTTTAGAAACTCCCTAAGTGGGATGAACAGAAGGGTATTTTTAATAACATGATTACATTTGAAGCTTGTGTCCTTAAAACTGTAGACACTGTATGTAATGATACACTTGAGCGTTGCTTCTGGAATTTTATTCCTCAGCGTTTCATGGCTTATATACAGCAAAAGTGGCATACAACCTCTGCACATTACAAAACAGATAAGAACAGAGGGGTTCATATCATGTTATTGAAAGTCGATAACGTTGAATGCCACAATGTCGAACACTATGCATCGAACGCTAAAAATAGCGAAGCTGCAGAACATCGAATTTTTTCCTAGGGAAAGAATTTGGTTGTCTGTTTCTGTGGCTTCGCTATTTTTAGCACCGTGGTGGAAAGTTACGGGGGTTCAGGTAAGTGTGTGATTGCGTGGACATTAGGTTTACGGCATGGGTTACGTGAGTTAGGGTTAGGGCGCTGGTGAGGTAAGTGTGCGATAGTGACAGAGTTTAGGGTTAGGGGAGGGTTAAGTGAGTTAGGGTTAGGGCACAGGTAAGGTGAGTGTGCGATAATGACGGACCTTAGGGTTAGGGTTGGGTTAAGGTAAGTGGATAGATAGTAGTGTTTGTATAGTTTAGTGTAGGGTTAGATGTATGATTTTAAGTGTAAGTGTGTGGATTGCTGTTTTTTTGGTGTGCCTATGTGTGTGAATGTGTTTCGGAATAGCAAATTTTTTCCCTGGGAAAAAATTTGCTGTTCTGACTGTTCGATATTGTGTGCTTTAGATTATTTAGGTTCGATTAAATGGTGTTTGACGTTATTGGCTTTCGATAACGTGATATAAATGCGAACAGAGATGAGTATCATGGTGAACTGACAAAAAGATTTAATAAACTTCCAAGATATAGAGTGAGTTCAAAATGTTCAAACAACATATGCAAAAAGACATGACGTCACAAGACTGATATGCATGTATTTTATTTTCACTTAAAGTGCAGCAAAAGGCACACAACAGCAAATGTAAATCATGTACATGCTTTCTAGCCAAAAAGAATTACCCTTTCTGGAGTGGAGACAAAAAAAAAATACAGCTTTCTGTAATTTAAAGGCAGCATTGGCCAAGGCTACAAAATTAGTAGCTCCAAGTCTAACATGTTCTTTTGTGTTACAGGCAGCAGCTGGACCCAACACACTCTCTGTTGTGCTTTTACAGGAGTGGCGTCAAGGCTCTGATGCTAAAATGAAAAAGACTTTACATTCTTCAGTAAAAAGATGACATGTTGAGAGGGGATATCACCTGTGCATTCAGCAACTTTTGGCCATTTACTGGGGTTTAAAATAAACTGAATACGTAACAGCTTTTTCCAAAGACATTATAGTACAGACACCACATTATGCCATACAGGCTTTGGTAAATGAGACTCAGTTAAATAAACTGATTGATGACGTCAGTCAAGCAGTGTTTGCAAAATGGTTGGCATTATTTATTGTCAAGCAAGTTACAATAAAGGCAGGAGATAAGTATTATTTATCTAACTTCATGAAATATGAGGGACATTTTTTTCAGACAGTGCACACGTAGTTAATTCTCTGCGGCTGCATATGTCTACATGGGCAAGGAGAGGGTTTGTTGATAATATGGGCAGACCACTCAAGCATGCTTCTGTGTTACAGACTATTTAAAATTTAGTTCGCAGTCAGTTCCTTGTGGGTTGCTATAGTATCTTAAAGGTAAAAGCTCAAGGAATGCAATTGTATCCTACAGAACACCTTTCTGGTGTACCAGATAAAACCATTGCAGTACATGCCATACAGAAATTTTCAGCTCAAAATTTGCAGCATGGTTTGCTGCAGATCCAAACTAAGTTGGAACTGCAGAAAGAGTTAGGAAAATGTACTTTTGTAGGAGAAAGTCCAAAACAATATGCAAAATAAAAGAGCTTAGTATAATAGTCTGCTAAGAGGCCTAGGCACAGGCATTGGATTTATTAATGCAGCTGATATTAAAATTCTGAATTGCTAGTTTACACAGTGATACTCAAGATAATAGATTAACTGTCTTAACTGTATGCATATACTGGCAGTATATAAAGCAGTTCTCAAAAGTGCCTTACTGCATTTATAATATGAGAATACAATCTTCTACTTATATCAGACTAAGAAAAAAAAAACACAGAATATCAAAACAAGTGCAAATGTGATTAATAAAATATTCTGCTTCCACATATGATAGCTTCTGGGACTGTCAGAAACAGAATACATGAATACAATGAGATAAAAGTGCAGCTAGGCACACATTTCATAATTTTATTTAGCATATTATCATCTTTCTTGATAAATGCTATGTTTTTTTCCTAATGATTTAGTTTGCCAAGCTCCATTAGTACAGTTTGCATGAGATAAAAGGATTGCTTCAAATGTGTTTTCATACTTAACACATAATTTAGTGTGGCATGGACAATGAAGACATTCTTTACTTATGTTTTCTCAGATAAAAAAGAGGAGTCTGCAGCATTAGTGGTAATTGAAAATGAATGTATGATGACTGTAGGTTGTGACATATACTATCAGTATCACATGGCAAAAGGATTTGCTGCTGTAAGAAAAGCAAATCCTGCTTGGGATTTCACTAGCACCTACACTTTTGCTGCTAATCTGTTTTGTTATACTTAGAAATGATTATGTTTATATAGTTTGAATGTTAGCATTTGAATAATCCTCATCATCTGACACAAATTCAGCTGTGATTCCTGTTACTCACACAGAAACTATCACAACCACCTTCTGGACTATTATGGTGGCCCATTATATAAAGTGGATGCTTGGCACCAGCTTGTCAGGGTGGTGAGCGATGACATTTGTATCACCAATTCTAGCCAGCAGTACCAGAACTACAAAAGTGACCTGTGAAGGTGACACTCCAACCTGCTTCACCAAGGAGAGGCAGAGTCTAAGAATATTGTGCCCACCTTTTACAGTAGAAACTATATATCTTTTCTTCAGCAATTACCTGTTCCTTACCTTCTTTTGACAGGGTCAGAATGTACTGAATTGTCAACAGCTGAGGAGAGATACAGAAAGAGAGTTTATGAGGGGAAGCTTTTCTCATGAGAGCTGTAAGATTATCCAGGTGGCAAGGCACTTTTAATATGCCCATGGCTGTACTGTACATCTGTAATTGCATTTGTAACATACATGTATACAAATGTTGTTGTGTCTTTCGGCTTTTCCCGGTTAGGGTTCGCCACAGCAGAACTCCGGTCCGCTAATGATTTTTACGTGCCGAGTTGCCAGCCCTGATGCACAACCTTCAATGAAGGTATGCCCATTCACGCATGTCTCCACAAAGAAGACGCTCTAGCTGAGAATCGAACAGGACAATGTCTTACTGTGAGGCGACAACGCTACCGCAGCACCACCACCGCAGTATAACATACATGTATACAAATGTATTTTATTTATTCTTGTTCTGTTTCTCATCCTTCTACAGACTCAGCTGAGGTGTAGGTTGTGGAGCAGCTGCAAACACCTAGCTGATATGTCTAGTGTTGGGTCGGTACCCAGTTGCCAGTAGGCCTGCCTTTCAGCATGGGGATGAAGGTCACTGGCTACCTATCAGAAGTATAGCAGATGCTCCTTTTCTGACAGTGGCTAAGAACAGTCCCCTTTAGTTATTTGGCATCAGGTGCAGCAGCTGTTTGTATACAAGTTGTGCCACACTGTGACCATGGGACACCTCAGAGTTGTGCTACCATCTGCCCCCCAACCATTGAACCACCAGAGGTAGAACCTGTCCATGATACCAGTTATGGTGGTGACTGGTGTCCATCTCTGAGCTCCCTGTAGCCTACCCTATCACCAATAATGGTGTTCACCTCCCTTGTGTGTTATTTGGTATAACATGTTTGTAGTCCACACCTCCCTATCACCAGTTCTCTTCTCTCAATATGTCTGCATTCCAGCTGTGTTTGTCCCCTTCCTTTGTATCCCTACCACTCCTGTCTGCCTTTTATGTTTACTTGTCTGACCCTACTACCTTGCCTACTCCCTCTTTCCTTCCTACACAAGCTTCTTGTTACCTTTCTCATCTGAACGTCTTTCTAAATATATAAAATGTTCAACTGTCCTACAAAAAAGGTCTTCTTTCTCCCCAAGCTATCCTTACAGAACCATAGCTATTTTTGCACATGGTTCCATATCCTAATCTGGTGCACTTCCTACAAAAAAAAGCTTTTCTCTAACTTGAAGAGCAAAACAAACAAATAAAAATAGAACATCTTGTTTCTTCTTTTCACCTGTAGCAAACTGCTTGCTACATTTGCAGTAAATAGCTGCTACAGGTTATATCACACATGGAGTGTTATAGCTGCCCTCTTCATCCCACCCTAGCTATGCTACTGATTACTTAAGGCTACCCTTGTGTGAGCTCCTCTGTTTGCTATTTCCCCTTTCTACCTTTATTATCTCCCACTATATAATGAACTGAGTTGGCACTTTGTTGGGTTGCCATCTGTGGTCTGCTAACAGTGCCTAGTTCACTGCTGTGAGCACTTCTTGGCACATGTAAGTGCACATACCCTCAGGCATGAACCTTAGTGTTTTGTTCATGATCATGTGACAGCTTGTAGCAAGGCCACATCACTATTGCTCATTCCCACTAGCTTGTCTGCTGCCAGTAATGTGGCTGCTCTAATTTACTATGCATCCCTTTGTTCAGAATGATGATATGTTTAAGCAGCATTGACTATGAGTTTTGATATTCACTGTCTCACAATATGACCTTATGTTGCATTATGGGCGTAAGGTGGAAGAGAATACAATGCATGCATTTAACAAATGTGAAACAGTTGAGTATTTTTTAAAAAACTTGGGAAAGCTTTTTATTTGGATTATTTTACTAATGCTATGGCAGATATGATATTATATGGGACTTATGATAAACTGACTTTAGGGCCAAAAAATTGATGAGGATACAATATTTATCATGTCTCTGCCTTTTGTGGAAAGAGAGATATGCAAAGTTACTATATAAAAATTAGTTGTAGAAGGTGAAAGACAGATTGAAGAGGACAAACGTTTGTGACAGTAAGAATGGGGGCTATAATGCATTACTTAGTTATTCTTTATTAATTTGTGTTTAATTTATTCACTTTCTATCTATTCATTTTTATTGGATCAATGATTTATGCATATATGTATATACACACACACATATATATATATATATATATATATATATATATATATATATATGCGTGTGTGTGTGCGCATGTGTGTTGATATTATAATATTGCTTCATTCATTGTACGCATGTAGATATTCCATTTTTATTGATAAGTGCTAAAGGATCTTTTTCATCTACCTGAGCTACCACCAACTCAGGTAGATGGAAGCTCAGTTTAATGTCTCATCTGAATAGTGGGACAAACAGATATATAGCACTCCCATTAAGCTTCTCTGCAGTATCAGTATTGGAAAAATGAATTCATATACCTGATGTGGGAATGGAACCCCCATTCTTCTGATTTCCAGTGTGAAAAGCAAGTAAGTTACCTGTTGAGCCATGGAGACTGTCACTTAGCATAGAAGTCATCAGATAGGCAATAACTACTCCATAAACGTGATTCAATCCCTTTCCCCATCTGCTACATGGAAGTAAAGGTTGAGTCAGGAATGTATACAAAAAAAAAGGCAGGCTTTAACGTGACACCAAAAATTAATATGTAACGGTAAATGCTGATAAAGTTATTGTTAAGGCTGCAGACCTGCAGATAGCCCAAGGAGAGCAAGATGCAAAACTAAGAATGGTAGCAGCAAAAAAAAAACAAAAAAAAAATGGTAGCGGCAGACAGAAATTATAGGCCCAGAACCAGCTAACAGGTCCTGCCGACCAAGAATCCTTAGACAGATACCCATTACAGTGTGACAGTTCTTTAATGCTGTGTACATCTTGCAGCTATGTTAACTTTGCCATTGTTAACCTTGTCATCATGGCTAGCCTTTGGTCTGTACTCGCTTATGATCCTATGTCAAGGGAAGACTATACATTTCTCTGAAAGAAGGAGACCTGGTCTCTAGACGCTTGTTCTTCCCCTCCAGAACCTTTCCCACCTTAAAAAAAACTACATCATAATAGTGAATGCAGCTGCCAGGCAAGTCTTTGCTGCTTCTTTTAGTGAACATTATTAGAAAACCCAGTAGGCAGTGCATATATTGTTTTATTACTGCTTTTGTCCACTAAGAGTCTACCATGACTTGTGCATACCTCCCTGGATGTGGCATAGATTCGGATTAGCTGACCCACTAAATTCTTCGACAGTCTGTGCCTGTCCATGGTTTTTCGTATGTCAGTAATCATTAGGTGATTCTGGGCTTGTAGCATCTGATTAATGCTATCTTTCCCTTCTCATATACCATGTGCTAACTACTTGGTCTCTGAATCATTCCAATGTTTTAACTTTACATTACTGGAATTGACTTACATACTGTCCATAGGATTCAGAAAGATTGTCAATGCCAGCACTAACTGGACAATGCAGAACTGCCAATGTGCATAAGGTAATAATCGCCAGTTCATAGACACAGTAAAGCAGCACCAAGAAACACCTCATTAGTGACTAATTAACATCTCTCTGAATCAAACAATGCATTATCAGACCTGACCATGCTAGTGTTCCCCCTATCAGCTCATGCATCATGGTTGCACAGGCAACTTCTAGCAAATGCATAAACGTGCACACACACACACACAAACATCTAGGCAGCTAAATTCTTGCACCTACACACACAGTACACTTACACATGCATATACACATGTGTGCAAGAGAGTAGATGGCTTTTCTACAGCTTCCTACAGTTGCGCTACCACTCCCCAATACATCCATAGCAGTGAATGGATATACACCATCAAAAGACAGCATTCACTTTTCCTTCCTCCTTATAACCAAACTAATATGGTAGAGTGATTCCCAGACTCATTCTACTGTGCTACTCCAGAGCTGGCACCATTTCCAAGAGAAAACTGGAACATGCCTAATTAGCATTAGCTATCCCCTCCCCCAAATGCTGCATTTGTATGTGGCTTCACCGTCTAGGCTGCTGTTGGTGCTATGGCTGATGTCTTTATATTGCGGTGATCAATGTATTGCTCATGCTTACAGTACTGCGGAAATCTTCACAGTAAACACCTCCACAGTGTGGAAAGCCTTTCTGAATCCCAAGGTGTGTCTAAACACCCTGTTTCTCAGTAATTCTTATGTATTAGCATTATTCATTAGCAAATAACTTACACATTGTGAACTAAGTACCTTGTCTCTAAAGCATTCTTACGTATCTCAATTAAACCAGTGTAACTTCATTTACCCACTGTGTACTGAGCACCTTGTCTCTTAATCATTCTTATGAATCAGTATTATGTCAGTATAGCTATCGAACACAATGTGTACTAAGCAAACTGCCACTGAATCCTTCTTATGTATCAGAATTACAACAGTGCAACTCATTTATACAATATGTACCAAGTACCCTGTCTGTAAGTCATTGTTATGTATCAGCACTACAATAGCGTAACTCACTAACACAACATGTAAAAAGTACCCTGCCTGTGAGTCATTCTTATGTATCAGCACTACAATAGCGTAACTCACTCACACTCTGTTTACCAGTACCCTGTCTGTGAGTCAGTCTTACATATTAGCACTACTACACTGCAACTCCCTTACACTCTGTGTACCAGTACCCTGTCTGTGAGTCATTCTCTGAGTACCAGTACCCTGTCTGTGAGTTATTCTTATGTATCAGCACTGCTACACTGTAACTCCCTTACACTCTGTGTACCAGTACGCTGTCTGTGAGTCATTTTCTGAGTACCAGTACCCTGTCTGTGAGTCACTCATACGTATCAGCACTGTAACTCCCTTACACTCTGTGTACCAGTATCCTGTCTGTGAGTCATTCTCTGAGTACCAGTACCCTGTATGTGAGTTATTCTTATGTATCAGCATTGCTACACTGTAACTCCCTTACACTCTGTGTACCAGTACCCTGTCTGTAAGTCATTCTCTGAGTACCAGTACCCTGTCTGTGAGTTATTCTTATGTATCAGCACTGCTACACTGTAACTCCCTTACACTCTGTGTACCAGTACCCTGTCTGTGAGTCATTCTCTGAGTACCAGAACCCTGTCTGTGAGTTATTCTTATGTACCAGCATTGCTACACTGTAACTCCCTTACACTCTGTGTACCAGTACCCTGTCTGTGAGTTACTCTCTGAGTACCAGTACCCTGTCTGTGAGTCATTCTTACATATCAGCACTGCTACACTGTAACTCCTTTACACTCTGTGTACCAGTACCTTGTCTGTGAGTCATTCTCTGAGTACCAGTACCCTGTCTGTGAGTCATTTTTATGTATCAGCACTGCTACACTGTAACTCCCGTGCATTCTGTGTACCAGTACCCTGTCTGTGAGTCATTCTCTGAGTAACAATACCCTGTCTGTGACTCATTCTTATGTATCAGCACTACTACACTGTAACTCCCTTACATTCTGTGCACCAGTACCCTGTCTGTGAGTCATTCTCTGAGTACCAATACCCTGTCTGTGAGTTATTCTTATGTATCAGCACTACTTATCTGCTCTTATGGTGTGTAACTAGTTTATGTATTTCAGTACTGCAAGTTTGCTTTGAATAAAACTTTTTATATGCATGATTTCTTCCATAGATTTTTAATATGAATTACACACACCAAGTTTTTGTATGAATTTTAGGTCAATGTTTTTTTTTTATGTATTAAAACCATTTAACTTTGTATATTTCTTTAACTTCTACTGCTTAATTGATTGTGACTAATGACTGGTCATTTTGTAACTTATTTTAGTATATAATGGAGTTCCCAGCTTATTAGCAATGGTTCTGAAGAAGTCACAAGCGTTGGGATGAAACCACTAAACCATATTTATGTTCTTGTTTTTTAATATAAGTGATTTTTGAACTAAGACTGGAGTTCATGGCATTATTTATGAAGTTTCTAAGATACTGCTAAGTGTTTGTAAACCTGCAAATTCCTTACTAGTCTGTAAATTTTTTAAGTCAAAAGTTAGTGTCACTAAGCTGATTTAGCTACTAAAGAATGTTCTACAAGTGTGTTCGAGACTGTCACTACTATTTCAGCCACCCAAGTGTTACTTTGTGAGCCTCATTGTGTTATTGTATATCAGTACTACAGCAGTGTAACCCACCTATACTCTGTGTACCAGACTTACATAGTGGACAGTCCTTCCTGAATACAGTCCTTACAAGGCATCTGCCAACTTTCTGTATCCCCATATCTTGCACAATCCGCCTGCATTGTTGTCATTTTTGATGTATTCACTGAATGACAATATAGCATGAGTGAGTTCTTTTAATAATTATATATTTTTAATAGTATTATAATAAGTTCCTTTCCATATCCAAAAGGGTGTGTGTGTGTGTGTGTGTGTGTGTGTGTGTGTGTGTGTGTGTGTGTGTGTGTGTGTGTGTGTGTGTGTTGTGGAAAAAAGTTCCTGCAATCAAGTCTGTTCCTTCCTTGATTAGTAAACTCTGTGAATGTTATCAGCTGTTCATAGGGTTACTATAGGAGCCGGATGTGATTCAACAACACTGCATGAATAATCACCTCTGCCTTGCTGCGAACAATATTAGCTATGTATTTTCCAAGGCAGAAACAGTATCAGTTGATATGAGGGATAATTGTAAGGAAGTGCCATGGTCTGTGCTTGAAACAGGAGACTAGTGTTTGACAGATTTTTCTTCACAATAATGCTTCATATTTTAATGAAATATATCTTGTCATTGTCAGTCTGTTCCTGTATCTGCACAAGGTATAAAAATAAGAAAAATAAAATAAATGATCATTAGAATTAAATTCAATATATTTTCCTATATGGTTATGATAACCAAACGACACAGATGAATGTTTATTAAGCAGGGAATGGAGTCCAGAGAAGCTGCTTAGAGTACTCTTTTTATTAGAACAATATCAGCACTTCAGTATGTAGACATAAAAATATCTATTTAACTTACGTATTGATGACTACAATTCTGCTGCAGTCATACTAAGCATTTATTTTGGTTTTAGTCTTCAAAGACACCTAGTACTGATAAATAGAAGACTAGACGCATTAATATCTTCCTCACCATCATCTGTTCTACTGTCAGAAAGGTTGACAAGTATGTTTAATAGCTGTGTTTCAGATATCAAATAAAGGCACAGCTGTTAAGTCCTGCAAATGATCTTCAGTTTGTTTTCCCCCAATAACTTCAGAATTACTTCAAAGTTTACTGAAGGATACATTGATAGTACATGGGTCTTGAGACCGAAGAATGGTCTGAAATAGACGGACTTTCTATAGGTTTCTTTGTTAAGCTGCGTCTTACCTTTAAAAACAAATGCAACCTGAGTGCAGTACCATAGTACAGTGCAGCAGTACTATGAATCCACAAGGGCAGTGTACATAATATATTATTCGCATGCTTACTTAGTGCTGTGGAGAGCATGGCTAGCTCCAGCTATGGTACGTAGGGCACTGCATTCCAGCTGTGATTCAGAGTCAGTGGCACTAAATTGCCTCATCATAACTGCCATCCTATGAAACTCATATTGGTGTGATATAATGTGCGAGTGTCGTTTTGCATGAAAATAGTTGCAAATGAAAATCTGGGGAATACAGAACTTTATATAGTAACTCTCTGGAATTGGTTATAAAAATACTGAGGGCATAAACCCACTTTGTAATGTACTTCAGTTATGTAAGCAACACGTGTTATGCATGAGTGGGAACACAACACAATGGGACAATACTGTCATGTCCAGTTGTGATAGTAGTACAGACCAGGCCAAACAGGGACACTAGGCACTTAGGGAAGGACAGGACATAAAGACAACTGTACATATGGATAGGCATGACAATGCGTTGTTAGGAGTAGAGGCATATGTCTCAACCTGCAGACTGTCAGCCTGCAGACACTGAAAATCTGTTGAAAGGCTCTTGAAAAGTAGGAACATCTGGCCAAAATCTGGACAGCTAATTTGCATGAAACGTGTTATTTTAAGATGCTACTCATAATCACAAGTTTAAAAAATGACAAGTGACAAAAGTAACAAAATATTAGCATGTTTGTGCATTTAGTGTAAGATGGCAATATTGCAGCAGAAAAAAAGAACTTGGCAGCTCTAAGGCAACAAGTACTAATAACTCCTACCTTTCAAGTACCGGCATTAACACTGCAGGATATTAAAATATTTCTATCTACAAACACCAAAGCCAAAAACATTGAAATACACTGACAAATCTGCAATGCTATGCAAACAGGTGCACAAAGGCAACAAGAGCAAGACAAAAAGGCATATAATACATGCCCATATGTGTGCATACCTCTTCTGCCTTAATTTTGCTTCAGTCATGTCACAAAAACAATCAACAGACACGTTTCTGACTCTATGAGAGAGGGCAATGTGCTGAATCCGATTTATACCTTCCTTCCTTAAAAAAATCAGCTCCCAACAAAACTGTTCCAGCATCCTACACATTTAGCATATTGTTTTCATCAGGTTGTGTTCCAACAGATGTAATTATAACACCTTTATTGAAAGTTACTAACCTTACAAATTTCCTCTGACTTTAGACCAGTAGCTATGCTATAAGCTATAGTCAAAGGAAAAGTTAGTTTATAATTAGATAACAGGACACATTAATAAAATGGTCATCTAAACCATGTTCAACAGAATTTTAAGCAAAAATGCACTATAACAACAGCGCTACACTGCAACTGATTTCATATTCTCCAATACAGATGAAAAACTTCACACTGGTGCTGTTTTTGAGGATCTTGAAAGAGCAACTAAATTGTTAGACTAGTCTGCTCTTCTTATCAGGTTTCCCATTTTGGCTTTTCCCCGTTACATCATTTAGTGTACTGCTAGACATTTTCATTAAAGGAAAGGAAAATTCATCTCAGTAGCTCTTACCAATAGAAAATACCTGTATGTTTGTACCACGGGGATTGGTTCTTGGATGACTCCATTTATCACTTTACATAAAGTTGTCAAATCAAGATCCCAGAAATCTTAACATAAATGTATATGCTAATGACTAAACTACTCATTTAAAAAAATAAAATAAACAAGAAGTAATAAACAAAGAGGCTTTCAGAATGGCTGTGACAATCATGTTAACTGCCCTGTCCCTACTTTGCATATCTATATTATTTGGTGATTTATTTTCTGGTTCTTTAACTTTATCTGTGTAGATTAAGAAGCTAAAGAAGCAACTCTGAAGGCCTCATGATCCATCTTTATTCAAAATTGTTGGTGTGATTAGCATAAAAGTGGTGGCTGTAGGATGAGCAGGTCATCGCAGAAGGGGAAAAGTGTAGCAAAATTGTAGTGTGTGATAACTAACATTAATTTATTGCTACTTGTGGTCCCTCTATTTTTCTCTATCTCTCTTTCAGAAACGAACACAGACACATGAATGGATGCACATGCACACACATCATATAGACATGCATACACACACACAAACACATACAATAAGAAAATAAAGGCATCATCAATGCCCTTCTGTACTTTAGTACAAAACTAAAAACATATGAAAAAAGCAAGCATTAAACCTACATATGGTGTTGCAGTTAAGGAGTCTTATTTTGCACAGAGACTAAGCGAGGCTAGAAGCTTTATCTACTGGCAGTCCTTGTCCCACAGTACAGATGAAATGCATGTCTATTTAACGTAACTAAACTCAGACACAAACTATTCATGTGAATTAAAAAAAATAAATAAGAATGTGGAGTACTCAAAGCATTTCTTCATCTGCTAAACGTGAGAATTAAAAGTTAGAGAATTAAAAAAAAATGCAAAGGTGGAAATTCAGAAAGGGGCTCACCATTTACGGTAAATGGCCAACTCCGGTCTGTCAATTACCTTGATGTTGAGAAATGTGATTCAGAGACAGCTATGGCCATAATGAGAAACTCCATCATTATCAGCTCATTGGTATGTCACTTAATTGCACAGTAGCCCTTACTGTCTCTGTCAGATGTGACTGCATAGTGCTCTCCCTCATAGCCCATGCATTGCATTGGCAAAGGCACAATCCCTGCACACACACAGTCAGACACTGTTGTGCACATGTGTGAACACACACAAAGTCTCATAGACATCCATCAACAAACAAACCTCCCTACAGTTGATAACACACACACACACACACACACACACACACACACACACACACACACACACACACACACACACACACACAATGTGATTTTACTTTAGATATTCCAAGATGGCCGCCGACTAGTCTAGTCCTTACTCTCTGAGCTCCTCACAGCTATTTAACTTTTGTTTTTTTTTACAACTTTACATCAACCTTTTTCCTCAAATTTTTATACTAAAAGATTTTATAAATCTTTTTCTACGCATTTGGATTATTTTTTCTTCTGGAATTATTATCCTGGGATTTATTTTACCTCAGAACATTCTTGGTCTCTCTGCTGCTGGGACTCCTACTGCTCCAGTCTGTTCCTGGTTCCTGGTATCCTGCTAACTGCATTCCATTTCTGGGCATGGCTACAAAATCTGACTCCATGGAGACTCAGCCTACAAAGGCCAAATATACTTCAATGCTCTCTCCTGGAAAAGATTCAGGTTCAAAAGACTGAAATCATCTAGACAACCTACAGAAACTTTTAATGTAAGTAATAAAGATTTAAATGGCTCAAATTTCCTTTTAGAAGAACTAAAAATAGCATTAAAACCAATCCAAAGTGCTATACAAAACTTTTCAGAACAGTTTACAGACTTTAGTAAATCTTTAAAGCAAATAAACGATAGTATTGTTACTATTGAAAATAAAATCTTAGCTTTGGAGGTTAAAACAGACTTATTGGAAAGTGACTTTAAATCTAGAGATAAAACTGTTTCAGATTTACAAGCTAAAATATTGGATCTGGAAGCCAGGAGTCGAAGAAATAACATCATTATTCGTGGTTTACCTGAATCTTATGACAATAAAAACTTGTTATCTGTGACTAAAAATATATTTGAAACACTGTTAAATTGTGAAGCTTCTTCAAAATCTATAATTGTAGAGAGAGCACACAGAGCACTGCGTACAAAGCAAGATTCTTCCACACCAAGGTTAATTTATACTAAGTTACTAAACTTTCAAGACACTTTCCAGATCCTAGAAACTGCTAAAACAAAGAAACAATTCATATGGAAGTCTCACAAACTATAATTTTCCCAAGATTTTCCTGCACAGATCAAATTAAATAGACAAAAACTAGCCCCCTATTGTGCTGACTTGATAAAAAGAGGGATTAGATTTTGAATGGCATATCCGAATACCTTGTCTTTCACAGCTAATGACAAAATATTTGTATGTTCAGATCCTAAAGATGCAAAAGACATTTTTCTTAAAACATTTAAAAAGCTTCCTGACACTGTATCTTAATATTCTACTGTTAAAGAATTACAATAAGGTTTGATCTTTTCTTTTCTTTAATCTGACAGTATTTGTGTTACATGATTTGTAATTCTGGTGTGACATAATTATATTACCTTAAGAACTTGTCATGTAATTTACACATGATGGATTTGGTGTGACAGTGTGCAGTGACAGGATATATGCTTGTTAGATTTGTGTGGATTAATAGAAGCATTTAAATTCCTGTATTTACTTTTTCTCTTTCTCTCACATATGCTTGCTGTGTAAATAGATAATATGTTAATTTTACTACAAGCTTTGGAGTTACAGCCTTCTGTGTAAGCTAAATGATTTTTGGAGGGAAAAACATTCCATCTCAACATTCTAGCAAGAAAATCTTCCCTCAGAGTTCTAGCTGATGCTCTGCATGAACATGCACACTACAGTCTCTCTGAGATGGATGGTGATGTCATCATTTGTGAGGAAAGAAGGACAGTTTCAAATACACAAGTCTGCTTGTTTTCAACAAGTATTCAATAGCACTAACTTTTAATAGATCTGGCTATTATTTAAAGTGTTTTCTCTTCATAAATGAAGGTTGCTTTTTAAATTTAAACAGATTCATGTCACATAATATATTCAGTGACTTTTAGTGTGTCTGCATGACTTCAAAGCAAGCTGCTACTTTCATAAAGCAGAGTGAAAATGTTTCTGGAAACATGAACAGGTTAGTTTTATATATTAAAATTCTAAAGGATGTGTAAAGAAATGAACATATTTTCCTATTCAGAATATTTTTTCATACAATATTTTATATTATACTGAAGTGTTTAATTTGACAAATGTTACAAAGTATACCTGTTCATATGAAAGTTTCATGTTCTTTCTATTCTCTGCTCTCTCTCTTCTCAGAGGCTGGATGTGATATTTATGATTAGTATTTGAAAGGTTTGAAATAACTATCTTTAATATGATTAGCTGAATCTACCTGTATATATTTAAGCCCTTAGATTTACTGCATTTAGCTTGCTTGTTTCTGTTTTAATTAGATGTTCAAAATGTTTACTTTAAAAGCCTTGTCTTTTCATGCTGTTTTGCTATGTTACATCTATAGCTTAGAAGAATAGTATGGCTACATAACCTAACAGAGTCATTAGTAAAATATTCAAAAAGTAGATTTAAAATTATATGTATGCACATTGTTGTACATTCACTCCAATATATATGATGCTGTTTAAGTTACTATTTAATAATATAATTATACTTTATTCATGTATATTAACTAGTGTTAAAACCTTACAGCTTATACTATTTCATTTTGAATAGTTCCTGTACTATTATTATCTAGTTAATAGATGCATCTCCAGACTGAATTGTTTTTCATTTTGAGATATGGTTGCTTGGTAGTTGTTTTTGCTTTATTTGAACTATAACTAAATACTCATTCTACAGGTATTAGTGCTTTTATCATACTAATGGTCATGTTGATTAATGAAATTATCACTAAAGTACTAAAGAAGGTTCGGTAGATAGTGCATGACTATTATCTTTAGTTCAGTAATGCTATGCTTATTTACTTATATTATAATGTTACCAGTTGGTTTTGTTATACTTATATATGTTATCGTACATATCTTTCAGTTTTAATTGTATTACTTCTTATGATAGAGTGTTCTAGTTAAGCAGAGTGTGATTTATTTATTATTTACTTGTTTCTCTTTCTCTTGAAATACTTGAGGAAATACATTTAATCATTATAAATTTCAATTTAAGGATAGGAGCTTTAGATTAGTATTAGAAGTAGGGATTAAGCATGTTGGACGTCTTGAAATTAGTTAATTTTGTATATATTTTTAGTAGTATTACTCGGACTTTATGTTATGTTAGGCTTCCTTTGAGTAATTTGTATTCTAACTTGAGGTTATTATTATCTATAATTACAATGTTTTTTTCATGTTCTTCTGCTCTTCCTTTATCACAGGGGGATTGGTGGGTAGGCACTAGGGTTAGGATAAAGGTTATTATTATACATTTCATGGTTCTTAAAACCTTTTTTCTTTTTTTTCAACAAATGTTATTTGATGACTTGCTTGAATACTTAAAGACTGTTTTTTCTTTTATTTTTTTTCTTCTTCTTTTTAATGTTGTGTTGGATTTGCACCTTGAGTTCACTTTTATAGCATCAATAATGATTATACTTGTAGAATATGCCTGTTGACATAATTTTAGATTCTTGGAATGTTAGAGGCATTCAAGATAAAGCGAAAAAGTCACTATTATTTCATATGATCTTTAAATCACAGGCTAACATTTGTTTTATTCAAGAGACCCATATTTCACGTATTGATTGGAATAAAGAGTTTAAAAAAATGGATCAAAAAGATTATAGCTTCAGGTGACTCATCTAACTCCAGAGGTGTAGCTATAATCATTAAACAAAAATTCATTGGGAATATTATTGATGAGAAATTTGATGATATGGGGAGGTGGTGCTTATTTACCGCTTCTATTGCTGGTTTGGACAAACCCTTATTAATTTTAAATCTATATGGCCCGTGTAATTCACGACATTTGTTCATTTTAAAAATTTACAATATTCTTGCATCCTATAAGGATCATCATATTATAGTGGGTGGTGACTGGAATGCAGTTATAAACCCTGTAATTGATCGTTCAGCTCCACTGTCACCTATAATCTTCAATCTACTCTGGCTATAAATGATTTGATGACAGAATATAATTTAATAGATCCCCTCCGCACTGTTAAAAATATAAACAGGAATGATATATATACTTATTATTCTAAGTGCTATCATTAAGTGGTCCAGATTAGACTTCTTTCTAATTTCAGATTATATTTCAAAATATATTGTGGACTTTACTACAGAACCCAGATTCTTTTCGGATCACTCAAGAATTTCACTAAAATTGAACATAAAACCCAATATCAAAAATAAAACTATGTTTAATAAGTGGACCTTAAATAATAACTTATTGTCAAATGAAGATATTTGCAAACAAGCTTCAGAAATCCTAAATGAAATGGTGAATAGTCTTGAATCATCAGACATTCCTTATGACATACAATGGGCTGCATGTAAAGCAAGATTAAGAGGTTTATTTATTAGTAAAGCTGCTTTTTTCAAAAAACAATACTTTAAGAATGAGGAATTCTTAAAATCAAGAATTTCTTCGTTGGAAAATCATCTTAGTCTGAACTATGATGCTACTTTAGAAAAACAAATTTTTGATTGTCAGAAAGATTTAATTTTGCTTCACCAAAATAACCTCTCCTTAGCTGAACAAAAGCTACTTGCTTCATATTCAGAGTGGGCCCAGGTTCCATCTAAATTGTTAGTGAGAATTATTAAAGTTAACTTCAGAAATCCAAATATTACATCTTTATCTTATAAAAGCAGATTATATAATACTGATGAAGAGATTATTCAACTTTTCACCTCTCTTTACACTGAGTTATATTCAGGTTCTTCTAATTCTGTTAAAGATAATCACTCAAAACTCTTTTAGACTCTTTGCAGTTCCTAAACTTAATGATAATCAGCAAAAACTACTTTCTACCCCTATATCGGTACAAGAAATCTCGAATTCAATAGATAATCTTAAATTGGGTAAATCTCCGGGACCTGATGGTTTTACTCCAGAATTTTTCAAAACTTTCAAATTGGTAGTTCTTCCCTTTCTATTTAAAGTTTACAATCATATAAGAGTTAATGATATCTCAGATATTCATTGGAACACATCAAAACCATTCTAATTCTAAAAATAATAAAGATAAATCTGACCCAGTAAATTATAGACCCATTTCTTTAATTAACGTGGATATTAAGATTCTGTCATCTATTCTGGCTAACAGATTGAAACGGATTTTACCCTCAATTATCTCGTCAGATCAATCAGGTTTTATGTCTCAGAGACATGCTTGGGATAATACTCTATCTTTAGAGACTATACTTCATCTCATTAAGAAAAATCCAAACCCTATATATGCTTTGATTATAGATGCATCAAATGCCTTTGACAGAGTATGTTGGAACTTTCTATTTCAAACTATGTTATGTTTTAATATTCCCTTATTCTTTATAAATTTTTAAAAGTTTTATACAAGAATATGTTTACTAGACTATACATTAATGGTCAATTTTCTGCTTCGATAAAGATCACTAAAGGAACAAGACAGGGTTGTCCATTGTCCCCTTTTCTTTTCAACATTTACTTAGAACCTTTGCTATTGTTTATTACTCAAAATACTTTTCATAACATCCCTAGAATTCTTAATACTAATATTCATTTCTCTGCTTTTGCGGATGATTTAGTAATCTACTTTCAAACTCCATTATCTAATTACAGAAAGATAATGAATTCTATTGATTATTTTTCTTTGGTTTCCAACTATCTTTTAAATTCTACAAAAACTCATATTTTTCCCTTAAATCATTTAGCACACAAATCTTTTTTGTTTCCAGACGATCATTTTCAGTTTACTTATAATATAAAATATTTAGGAATCAATTTAGAACACAATAACAAATCTTCCTTTCAAAATAATATTAATAAATTATGGAACTCTATATTGTCTGATATGGACAGATGGAAGCATCTAAACCTTTCATTTCTTTCAAGGGTGGCCATTATTAAAATGAATATTCTGCCTAAATTTCTTTACCAATTCTCATCATCTGATCAGATAATTTCAAAAATGTTTTTTGAGTCTGTAAATAAAGCTTTGGCAAAATTCATATGGTTCCCTAAATCTGTTAGAATTTCCTATTCTAGATTGGCATTTTCGAAGGACAAAGGAGGTTTGGGTTTACCTAATCTTTATCTCTATTATTTGATTGTCTCATCCAATAAACTTCTTACTATCTCTAAATTCAATAACACTTCTTATCCAAATCACTCTTTATGGATAAAATTATGGTATAATTATGTCATTTCTAATAATTTAAATCCTGAAGCTATTCCCTTTATCTCTCTGGATAGTTTATTTATTAAAAATATATCTACAGTATTTAAACAAAAGATTAGAGATTTCCAAACCTTACTCAAAATGTGTAAACTAGAAAAGATCGCACCATGTTCAGCCAATTCATCTAAACCCAAATATATTATTGGACAATAAACTTTTGAACTTAACAAACTATCCTTTAATTAAAAATCTATAAGTAGGAGATGTTTTGAAATATCTTGACTTGCCTTTATCTGACTGGCGTAAGTTATTGAAAGTAAACTGGAATTACTCACCAATTCTTACACAACTAAGAGCAATAATTAAAAACAAATTTGTATCTCTGGTCCCCATAGACTCACAATTGAAAAACCTTAACACGATTATTAAAATACTTTCATCATCTGATAAAATGCTCTCAAACTCATATAAATTAATTAATTCTTTAATGATGGACCACAACTGTCTTTTATCTAATGTTTGGTTGAATTATAATTCCCAATTGTCAGAATCTCAGAAAGTCCTGGCTATTAGACACACTAAGGAATTTATCCCTTTTAAAAATTAGCATACACTCAATTAATGATTAATAATGATGCCTACTTTACCCCAATCAAATTAAACAAATTTAACCCAAATAAGTCCCCTTCGTGTTCATGCTGTTCTCATCCCCAAGCAGACCTCCTTCATATTCTATGGTATTGTCATTTTTCTCACAGATTGTGGACATCTTTGAAAGTCAGACTGCAGAAAATGGGATATCAAAAATCCACGTTGATGTGGGAATTTGCTATTCTGCATATTCCATTGATTCATCTTTCAAAAGTTGATATTCATGTTATCATTTTTATTTGCTCATTACTAAAACTTTATATAATACAAAATTGGATTGATCGTTCTAAATTAAAATGGGTTACTTTCCAGAAAATGGCTTTTAAATTTATTGATGCTCAGAGATACTTAGGTGGAAGTCCAAAAAAAAAAGCTATTAGAAAGGTTGTGTTAGAAAAGGTTCTAAACATATTAAATAGTTAATGTTAAATATTTTTTTTTTTTTTTTCTCTCAGGTTGCCTAACTTGTATATAGTGTACATATGGTGTATGTTTTATTTCTAAATAACTTATCAAAATCTCATGAAGGTTGTTATCACTAGATGAATTGTTATATGTTCATTTATGCCTTCTTGTTATGTATAATCTTTTAATTGTCTTGCTATTCATATAATTAATAAAAAATTTTTTGAGAAAAAAAACACACACACACACACACATACACAATGTCTTCCCGGAACTTGCCTACATCACAAGTACTCTCATAGGAGTGAATGGCTGGCCTCCACATTTTTACAATGATCATTTTTTTCTTTCAGCAGTGACGTTTTAAGAGGATGACTGATTGTCTGATTCACTTGGTTGAGCAAAGTATGAGTCATTGACATATCCAGTAGAAAGCATATGGCTAATTAGCTTTAACGACGCCCCTGGATCACCACATTATCATGGAGCTCTGTCCACAGGACTGCCCAGGCACTGAGGCCCCAGTGAGGAGAAAACTTCAGAAGTAGGGCAGTCTAAAAATCAGAAAGGCTTACTGCGATGGGGAAAACTGCAAAGCTAAGACTTCCCTACTATGATGAGTGTTTCTGAATCCCAGACAAAGCTTGAAGAGAAGCATATTCTTATTATATACTGTAGCAGTATTACAGATATTAGACAGCATGCAACTGGCATGTGCCTTCCCATAAGCATAGATGACTTACTCTTGTAATGTGTGTATCTATAAGCAGCTGTAAAGTAATATAAAGAAAAACATCCAGGCAGAGTAATAGTAATTCAATACTGTAAGCCAAAATAACAGCACTTGACAGGGAAGAGAATCTTCTTCAGTTTTCCATTAGTATCTTCTCCCCAGCCCAATATACACCAGCCCTTTCTATAGTACAAAAATCCTAACTGCTAATGTTAGTCATTCAGCAGTCAGTATATTAACATATTTGATGCAGTCTGCAAAGACTACAAATCGGACCTCTCATCTGTCCTTATTTAGGAGGAACATTCCAATTTTTAGACCTGTTTTACCCCTTCACACTATTTTCTGGATTCCCCTCATCACATGTGATTTTTGAAGCTGTCTAGTACATAGAAAAACATAGTACATGACTGTCATACTAGTGACAAATATAATGTAAGAAAGGACATATCTTACAACTCCTTTTTTTCTGAAGCAAAAATAACTGACCTTGTGTGGTAGAATTTTTAGATACAATTCATTAAAGTCTACTGATTTTACACCATCTCTTTCACAATGCGCTTATATTTCTCCATCATTATTGTCACTCTGTTTTTTTAAACGTGTCTAGTTAGTATCTCAAATTCCTACTGGAAGCTGGAACAGTTATGAGCTATTTGGTATCAAATTTTATTCTAATTAGATGTCTAGAACTTTAGCTGAGTATTCCTATTTTCAAGGGCCTTTTTTCCTATGCTCATTGTCTTCAGGTTGTGAGGTATGCTACAAAGACTCAGACCTACTCCACTACTACCTTTTGACAGGTCTTTGAAATATCCAGTACACTGCATAGAACAGCTAAATGTCAGTGCAAACTAGAATACACAATTCCACTACCTCATGGCTTACTGACAACCAGATCAATGGTCAAACTGGACCCTGGCCAAAGTAATGGACTGCCCCCATCTCCCGCAGTCATTCTAGTGCCCCATTACTTGGCTGTCTCTCCCCAATTACCATAAACACCGTTTACATCTGTGCGCGTACTATTTTCTTCTTTACTTTTGCAATGATTACAAAGATTTGGATTTAATTAAAAATGTTTATTTCACATTTTATTACACAAACATTGATGGCCATTTGCTAAACAAAACAAAGCAGTCTCACATTGAAAACAGACTTAGCATGAGTAACAGTAAATTTCTTTCCTAAAAATTCATATTCAGTGAAAATGTATTGAACCTCACATTCATTTAAAATGCATCTGTCCAATGGCAAATTAAGTGAACTTTGGGCCCCAGGTTGTTTTTAAACCATAGCCCCCTGCACACATTTTAGGACCATCTATAAATTCATGTGTTGTTTGATTCACTTTGCAGATTGTTTTAATTTATATTTATTGTTTAACACAGCAAGATTTGTTAGAGTACATTTTAAATGTGTAATTTTGATTTTTTTTCCTGGTAAGCAGTGAAACAAAATACATGAACCAATAATGACAAATATACCCATTTTAGCCATAAAAAGCCACTCAAATGGCTATCATTATAATACATATTACACTCAGTTATGACCACTTTATCGACTGTGCACACATCACAATGTCTGATTGTGATAAAAATGGCCATGGTAAACGATTCCACTTTGTTTTACACAAATGCATATTAATCCTGCAAAGACAGACTAATGTCTTTTTAACTTCTTCTCAGTAAGGTCAGCCATTTCTAACCGCAGACATCCCCCAAACCCTGCAATTATAGCTACATTGTTAAGTAAATCCTTCTCAGATGCCTGTGTCAAATAATAATAATAATAATAAACAGAGTCACAAATTTGTTTCACACAAACATACACTAGCCAAAATATTCCAAATTAATTCATACACGCATGCACACTAGTCATGCAAAGCCAGATTAAAGACTGTTTAAAAATGACCAGAAGAAATCATATAGTACTTTTATCCACAGAGATCCCCCACTGCCACCAGAAATTATACCCACTTTGTTGAATGTGTACACTCTTTATTGCTATGAAGAAATAAATTACATGTATTTATTGCTAATTTTGGAAGAACTACATTTAATTGTGTAAATATCACTAGCATCATAACATAAGATCCAGCCATGTGTAGCATAGTTTAAATAGAAGAGTATCTGTGAGAGCATAAAAAGTATTAATGACCTGATAACATATTCTATGTCAATATGCATAATCGATGCAAAAGCCATCTGAATAATTCCATATTAAGAGAACTATTACTAATGCAGAGGTTATTACTGGCAAACAGCTTTGCATTTAAGTGCTTCATCTACAAATGCAGTGCCTTGAAGAGTAAATTGTTTGTGTCACATTAAACATTGTGTACTGGTGACATTGCCATAACATTTCCTGAACTAGATCAGCTAGAAATCAGTGATAAACAGCAACAGGTCCATAGTTACTAGACATGCAGTCCTGGAGAGCATTAAAGAGCCTAACCCAGATTCCTAATTACTCCAGATCATTGTCTGGTTAAGTGACTTGCTTACTGTCACACAGTATCTATCTTTCTATCCATCTATTTATCTAGCTATACTTATTTATTTATCTTTGTTTACCAGGAAAGTCTGACTGGGCAGTGGAAGCCTGGTAAGAAAAGTCCTACATTACATGTAACAGCAGTTTTGACATATACATAAAATAAAAAGAAAAAAAATACAATAGTTTATATAAACATAATTTGGAAACAAAACATATACATAGCTTGCTTAGGTATATAAAATATTGAACATTCATTACAAAGAGGCACAGACTTGTATATAGCAAACTGACATAAAACATTGAAAAAGACTCTGTAATGTTACCTGCAATTTCTAGCAATTAAAATAATGAAAACTAGAGGCAGGTTAACTATGGAAATATTAGAAAGGGAAAGGTAGTTGATAATGAAATGTATTGTGATACATTAGTAGCAGAGCAACTATGAAAACATTGTTACATGTAAGACTGAGAAGTGAAATAAATTTGAAAGTGAGAATGGTTGGGGCTTCTTGGACTGTTATAAGGAGTTTAGTTTTGGATAGATGAGGAGAGAGTGTGATGAAACTGACAGAGAGAGGACAGTGAGATAGTGGTTGATCAAATTAAAGAAAAGAAGATATTGATTGTTGTCAGCTTAGAGTCAGTGATTGATATAATTTATACAAATAAAGGTACTCCTTGTGGATAAGTGAGCATCTTCCTGGGCAATGGAGATAAAAGGGGAAGTGGAAAATACTAGCATCTGGAGAAAAGTCAGCCAGGAGTTGAGCAGTAGCAGAGACAATTTTTACTTAGATATTGTTTTAGTTGTAACTTGAGGTATGTGTCTTGTTTGTTTTATTTGCAGCAGGATAGACTTCCAATTTTTAGTGACTTGGTGGCAGTATTAAGAAACCTCAGGTGAGGTGCTCATTTTAGAAATGGAGTGATTTGTTACTTGACTAGAGTAGCCTAGAACTGGAGTATGGTCGGAGCATTTTTTTCAATTAAATGAATTAAGTTGTGGGCTATCTTGAACTGTGATTATGTAAGGTAGTGGGGAAGTTCTAGCCAGGGTAAATTTCTAAGGGTTATGCAGTGGTGGGTCTTTAGTAGTGTAGTTGCTGTACATTTGGCTATTTTATTGTAACATGTATCAAGTTTAGGTTTAAGGGTGATACTGAGATTTGTAAAGTTGGGGATACATATAGAAGGGATGGAAGTAGGTAGGCAATGGGTATAGATTTTTTTGCAAACTCTGTGAGAAAACATTTTACTCTGTATAGTGATCCTAGTTTCCAGTGGGTCTTTTTGATGACCTGGAGTAAGTGTTGAATGTATTGAGGTTTGTTGTAAAGTAAGACTCTGAGTAGCTTTGTTTGTGATGCACATTCAATTTTTGTGTTGTTGGATGACAGAATGTGGAATTTTTTTGTTCTGTGAGACTTTTGGGGGTAAAGAGCATTAGTTTTGCCTTTTTGGGGTTAAGAAATAGGTTTGCATTGGTGAACCAGGTATCGGTGGATAGGGAAGCCTGTGAATGATATCTTGTAAGGTATGTTGTGATCATGCAAAGCAGATGAGTGCTGCATCGTCTGCATATTGAATAAGGGTTGCTTGTTGAGAAGCAGTATGGAGTTTGTTGATAAATATGTTAAAAAGGAGAGGCCCAAGTACTGAACCTTGGGAACCCTGACTGTAACTGACAGGAATGTTGAGTGGTCTTGCTTCCACATAACGGCTTGAAGCCTATTTGACAGATAACTATGGAATCAATATAGAGTTGATTTGTTTAGACCAAAAGATGCTAGTTCATTTAATAGTTTCTGATGTGATATTGTGTCAAAGGCTTTTGGCAGGTCTAGAAAAATAGATTAGATAAATTCCCTATTGTTTCTGTGTTGACTGATGGTGTTGGTAAAGCTGAGGAAGGCAGTTGTGGTGCTGTGATTTGACTGGAATCCATGCTGTGTAGGAGAAAGGAAGCTATGGTCATTAAGGAATTTGATTAGTTGAGAGTGTATACATCTTTCTAGAATTTCAGATGGGGTGACAGGATCGCTATAGCTCAGTAATTAGTCAGGTATATTAAGTTGCCACATTTATGGGGGGGGATTATGAATGAATTTTCCAGATTGTTGGGATATAGTTTTTCATGTATGGATCTGTTGAGTAGGCTGGAGATGTGGAATGCTATGGATGTGGCTGCAGTTTTTAGGTATTCTGATGGCAGGCTGTCAGCTGCCAGGGTTGTCAGCTTTAATTTTACTAAATACTATTTTATTGTTGCAGTAGGGACAGATGTGAGCATGAAGTGTGCAGTATTATGGGTTTCTGGCAAGATGGATGGTAGGTTGGAGTTTTGTTTAGTGATTGCTAGGATTTTGTTAATGCAGTGGTGGTTAAACTGAGTTGGAATGCTGCCTGAGTTATTACTGATTGTTGGAGAGTGAGTGGAGGATTGTACTGGGTATAATAGTTTTTTAATGCCTGAGTAGAAGAGAGTGGACTTGTTCTGATGTAATTTTTGGAGGTTTGAGAAATAGCATTTTTTGTTATTGGTTATTTGCTGTTTAGATAGGTTTCGGAGAGTTCTGTATTCCTGTAGGGATCTTTGGTTTTGGACCATTCTTTTCAGACATTGTCTCTGTTAGTCATTATATCTTTGGTTTCAAGTGTCAGCCATGGGGCTAGATTTGACTTGACTCATTTGGTCCTGAGGGATGACTGTTCATTTAGTACTTTTAGAGATACTAGGTTAAAGTGGGTGACTGCTTCATCTGGGGTAAAGTTTTTAGTAGGTCCCAGTTGTATTGAGAGAGGATTAAATTACATTTTTCTACACTGAATTTTTTTTTTTTTTTTATTTGCTGCTAACTTGTTTTTAGACTAGCTGTATACAAATATATTGTCTCTATCTTATTATATATGTTAGGAAGTGGTCACTAATAGTGTCTGGCAGTGTGCTACTGGAGGTTATGTCATCTGATTTGTTTGAGACAATCCAGTTAAGTATGGTTTCTCACCTTTTTTTTTTTTGTGTGTACTCCGGTGACAGTGTTTATCAGCTGTAAAAAGCCAAATAAGTTTATGCTGAGTCGGGTTAGATCATTTTTTTTCCAGTCATTGCTTATATCTCCCATTATTATGGTTGCATGTGCTATATTTTCCTGTTTATCCAGCATAGCAGATCTTCAAGTATGTTGCATTATTACCTGGGGAATGTAGAGTTCTATAATAGAAATGGATTTGTTTTTGTTGATTTTTAATGAGGTGGCTAGGACTTCATCATTTTGGAACTATGAGAGTTTGTGAGGATATTTAGTTATTTCTAGTGAGTTTTTGAATAGGTAAATGATGGTGGAAAGATTCAAACCCTGAATCCTTGTTACATGAAGCAACTCATTAACAACTTGGAGCTTTAGTCCCCTGTACTTACTATCAGAATAACAGTTTTTAACTAAATGCAGAAATCCTTTAAAATGTGATTTTGCAGAGCAGATTGTATCACAGTAATATATGACAATGACTGCATAATGAATGCTGAGGATCCGACGGCTCTGATCATCACCCCAAATAATGCAGACTATATGGCCTGACAAATGCCAACCCCTTTTCTGTAAAGAAGGTACTGCAAAAAATATTTTACTAAAATTCAACATGTTTAGAGTATATTACACAATCCAGGCCTATTTATGAATTAATTCATTCCTTAGTGCAATGAATAAAGCAAAACAATTACAGACAACAGAAATCCTGCAGTAGGATACAGAAATCAGAAATACTACTGCATTTAGCATACTGTTTTTTTGGAGGGGGGCATACGTGCTTGCAGGACACCAGCATCTCATTTTTAACCTCCCTATGTCTTCTCTGGAATCAAGAACTGCTACCCCCTCTGACATCACTCAGTACACATCTGATCTACTTGAATGGCTAATAAATGCTGTATTGTTGTAGCATACACCATTTGAGTCGGGTCTATATTGCAACATCGAACGCTAAAAACAGCGAACGATGTTTCAGACACATTTTCAGCAAAAGCTGAAAATGTCGAATCCACAGAACAGCGATTTCTTTCCTAGGGAAAGAAATCGCTGTTCCAACCCCCGCAAAAAAAAAAAACATTAAACACTTCCAAACACATACCCTAATCCTAATTATACCCCCAAAACCAGTAAACATCTAAATACACATATGCACATAACCCAACCATACATTTAATGAAAAAAAAAACAGTAAACATTTTAAACCATATGCACTTACCTTAACCCGCACCCTAACACTAAGGTCAGTAACTCTCGCACATTTACATAAACAGCTCCAAACATATACACACTTACCTTAACCCTAATTCTACCCCCCCAAAACAAAAGTAAACAGCTGAAAGCACATACACATGTAACTCAACCATACATCTAACACAAAATATAAAACAGTAAACACTTTCATACATATACACTTACCTTAACCCACAACCTAACCCTAAGGTCAGTAACTGTTGCACAATCACGCTCGGGAGCTACACTTCAGAACATGGCAAAACAACAAAGCGGTCAAGTGACTTCTTTCCCGGGGAAAGAATTCACTGAACAGCCTCTTTGCTGTTTTGCCTGTTCACTCTACATGTGTTGACGAAAACGCATTAGACAAAATGCATTTTCATTGTACTCATAGGAACCCATTTGAGTCAACAGAGCTAGATTGTGGACAAATGTGGCCTTATTCAGGGTAATAAATCAGGCTCCCCTTAGCCATACCAATGCCTCTTTACTTGGCTGTCTCCCCTCTGTAACCATAAACACTATTCAAATAGTATATTCTCTAAATAAAGCTATCACTCTAACATTAAAAACAGACTAAGCTATCATAAATAGTAAACTTCTCATCCCTTGAAAATCTCATTTAGCAAAACTGCATCTGGAAACCCATTAAACTACAAGAGACATACTGGGAATGTATACCTCTCAACCTCTTAGAGCAAAAAAATCTGGACAAAGCCTAAAATGATGGGGGGACAAATAGGGACATATTTTAAATATTGCTCTTACAAACTTAGAAAGTTGATAGAATAATAGGTTTTGCATATACTTTTCTGAAGGATGTGGAGTCTTAAACTTAAACATTTGTCATTATTAAATGATTTCAATCCTCAGCTATTTGCCAGAAAAGTACAGATTTTAGGAGGAACACAAAAATATGAGGCAAAAATCTGGATATTCTGCAAAACTCTGTACAGTTGAGAGGTATGGCATTCATACGCACATAGCATTCAGTAAAGTACTAATTATTGTCTATGTAAAGGGTGCAGGAATTCAAAAGACAAATGTATAAAACATATTCCAACAGGCTGGGACTGCCCACTGGAAGTGTCCCTTTTCAGGAACATCCCAGAAGTAATACTGTCTGGTACAATAACTTGACAGATTCATAAAGAAGACAAATGAAGGCTGAGGGGGAATCAACTCATGTATTACAAGGGCAGCTTTTTAATAGCTCATAGGCTTACTCATCTGTACTAAGTGCTAGACAAACTGTTGTAGTCCAAATAGTGCATTTCACATCAGTGTGACTGCAAAAAGCAAGCTAAATTACAAATGTATTCATAGTTAAAGTATTAACATTGCATTCAGACTTCATCCTGTCCAACTTATTTGCAGGCTAATAATAAACACACTGTCAACATTAATAAAACCAAGGATTCACATCCAAAGAACATGGCTCATAATGCTGCTGCTCCTTTTTACTACAATCTATTTCCCTCCTTTACATCATTATGTGCTCTGGTACATTGGTAGTTACTAGGGTTGCAGTCCAGGGAACCACTGAGGAGCTTAGCCCAGATTTCCAGTTGTGCCAAAGCACTGTCTAGTTAATGATTTTCTGTAGGACAGGGCAAACATATGAGGCAAAATCAGAGATGTTCTGCAAAACTGGAAGCAGATAAAAGCACACACACACACACACACACACACACACACACACGCACGCACGCATGCACACACACACACACACACACACACACACACACTAAAATACCTGCTGCAAATTCGATTCAGAAACCCACATTAACATACTTGCTGCAAGTTCCTTTTGGAAACCCACACTAAAATACCTGATGCAAATTCTGTTTGGAAACCCACACTAAAACCCCTGCTGCAGAAACATTCAGAAACCCACACTGCTGTTGAACTGCCGTTTACCTTTGGAAACCCTGCTAGTAAATCAACAAAAGTACCAGCTGCAAAACCATTAGGAAATCGTGCATTTCCATTTGTTTAAAAAGACTTGGTTGCTGTTGCAAAATAAAAGCACTATTTAGTTAAAAAGACTGGTTGCTGCTGCAAGCTATAAAAAAACACTATCTCCTGTTCAGTATGTCATAGTAGCACTCTACTCCATTCAAATTATGGCACCAAGTCTTGGAGTCTTTTATTTGCTCTGTCTGCCAGCTTTCTTTGGCTGATGCTTTCAGTCATTGAGAGTGGAGCTGCTACACAGAGCAGCAAATAATCTTTAAGAGCTGGAAACTTTTTTCTAAACATTTTTTTTATGTAGAGTATTGTGGTATGGCCAGTCCCATCTCCCCAAACCCCCCACCCCCCTGCCAGCACCAGACCCTAGGTAGCTATCTAGGTTGCCTTGCACTGGATCCAGCCCTGGTCCCACCCAGCTGCCAAGACTCCAGAGGATACCATCATACTTTCCCCATGTCCGAAACCAGTACGTTGCAGAAGAAAGAATACAGTAACATTCCTTTTCTGTTTTGTTTTCTCTGATTCTGCTGATCACATATTCATTTCGAAACCTGCAAGCACACTAGAGAGCAATTATCTCCAATTGAGACACTTACTGTTTGTGCATGTTTGTGTAGCTGCTCTTTTACAAAGTCATTACCAGGAATGTCCTGGGAACTAAAAAGGTGATCTTTAAGAACAAAAACATGGAATATGTTCCTGGGAAGGTTCCTAGAATTGTTGCTGTCATTCTGCTCCATCCAAACTAATGAAATGGTATCCCATTTCCTGCAGCTGATGATTAAGTTCTCACACAGAATGGCTCTCAATTACAATCTGCAGTATTTGATTGTAAGCATTCATAATTCAGTTAAATTATGTAGTCCATCCACAGGCAGTCTCAGCTCACACTCACAGCACACATGCACGGTTGTGGCTCTAGTGATGCAGGACCAGAGATGGCAGTGGGTTGGTGAAGTGGCACAGCTAGACAAACTGTAAGAAACTATGATTTAACAGGGCTATTCAGTATTTCATGGCTCCTGCTATTTCAGTCTAAAAATTATTATTTCATGTGACATGTGGGACAGTTGTGAGTTATTAGGGGTTAAGAGTTCAATAGACAAATGCAGGAAGGGGTTTAAGGAAGCCATGCCCACAACAGTGCATATTGGGGGGGGGGGTGTTGTGCAGTATAGTGTGTGACTAACCTGCTGCAGAATGGGGATAAGGGAAAGAGTGGCCCTAGGTGGATGACTTCCGCAGACTGCCTGGCACACCCGTTCACTGCCATGTGTTACATACAGGTGTACAAGGCTTGTCATGGGCTCCTGACAGAGGCAAAAGCTAGAAAAGTTCACTAGCCATGAGATAGAGGTGTTATATTGGTATTCCTCACTCATAGCATATATATCCTTGGCAAAAGTGCCATGGATAAGATGTAACAGGATCAGATGAGGAGGTTTGGTGGGCAATAGTGCAGGATGTGAATGCTCTAGGTGGTGATAATAGAGCTCCACAACATGTGAAGTGAAGGGTAACTGATTTGATATTTTGTGCAAAGAACAAGACATGGGGCATTGCAAAGGACATGCTAACTACAGAGGCTTAACTACCAGCAAGAAATGGTTCACAGAGGAAAAGGAAAACCTCCTGTGTCCCTGTCATACTCAATAGGTGACCTGGATGTTGGTGCTGGGCTAGCAACAGCCACCCAAGTTTCAGCAGAGGATGCACTCGGTTAGTACTATCCACTAGTAGTCCATATGGTACCATGCACTGCATTTTTAAGGAGACTGATTCACCAAGAACCTTCATTATAACTCTCCTTTCGGGTACCTCTAGGCTGCAATTGTAACAATCCATAGGTTAATGTAAATTTGTCTCCATATGCTATATACATACACTGTTGTCTAGCACTATGCTTGTCATGGTGAGATGTATAGACATATGTGTGAGTTCTGCCCAAGGTGTCACATATTTATGCTTTCACAAGTTTTGCTGGTGGAGCAACCATCACAACAAGACAAAGCATGCCTAATTTCAGCAGGTCTCTTATGGCTGACAACAACTGCAATGCACACACAACACAGCCCATTGAAACAGTGACACTGTCTGACACACTACTGTGGGGGGACTCACGCACATCATCAGTATCACAGGCCCCTATGGAGGTATAGGATGGCACTATAGTCCTTCAGTAACTGTGAGTCTCACTCAGGCTCCTTTTAGCCCCCACTCCACACAGCCTCTGACATTTGCACTGCCTCTAATATACTCATATTCACCATAGGAGACAGGTTAGGGGACATGTAGTATCACCATGTCTCCAGATCAGTCCCTGATCTAGGAACACAATTTGGCATATATCAATGGATGTGCAGACCAGTGATCTAGGCACAGATCATTGCTTCAAATAGCAATTTAGAGACTGTAAATATGCTATTTGGCTTGCATGATGACATGCAATACTTGTAAAGTAATATGGATAATAAGGTCAAGGAGAAGATATTGCTGTTCAAGTCTCTGATGGCAAATATGGCCTTCATATATGCTTGGCTGAAACACATGGCAACCACCCTCTGGCTGTGCAGTGCATGGCCATAGAATGGATCCCATTGTCAGCTGGCAGGGCACATGCCATGTCTGTGTAGATTACAGCACTGTTCAGAATATTCAGCTGTCTTCTATTGCCACACAGCCTGCCAAAAGTAGTCATCTGCAGTCTGTAAGTAGTGGAAGGCTCAAGACCTGGGATCCTTCACCAATCCTCTCACACATCTTCCTGTAGTTCTATACACTATCATTATCATATGTGGGCACAAGGAGCACCATGTTTGCATATGGCCATCATATAGGCCATAGACAATGAAGCTTTGTACACTCACAACACAGGACATGCTGTCAGGGTGTCAGGGTGAATGCAGTCAATCTTGTAATTCTACATCTTGTTGCCAAAAAAACAGCATCAAACCATGTGACTGTAAACAACTGCAGTGGGCATCACTAACAGTCATGACACAGCAGCTCAATCCTTCCACACTGGAAAATGGGATCCTTGACAACCTACTAGCAGAGTAGAAGGGTACCATATTTATCTCTTGTGACCCTACACTATATGATAACTGAGTTCCCCTCATGACCTCTGCAAGTGAGGTGTCCTGTCTCCCCTTAACCCTCAGTTGGTATGGTTATGTCTGCTGTACAGGAGGGCTATTCCATGAACTGTCTTGCACAGCCTGGATGTAATAATACATGCATAATTCTATTCCATGTTGTATTTCTCATGGCCCATAGTTCTGGCCCATATGCCACAATGTGTTATGCCTGCCTCCACCTTGCATGTGATACCACTGTGCCATTTCATACTCAGATTCTACAGTCTGCTCTTCCACTAGTGGTGCCACTACTATGCTGGGCCCAGTGGATGTTTCCCTTCTGTTGTAGCTATTTCTACAGCACCATATTACAGCATGGTATACACCACAGAGATTTTTCTGCAGGTGTCTGGTGCATATTGCTGTACCCTGCCTGATGTGTTAAGGCAGCAGAAGTATCCCTTCAATTGCTCAAATGCACTCTCAACAACATTACATGTTTCTGCATCAGTGGTGGTGTACAACATCTTTGCAAGAGTCTGAAGGTAGTGGAGGGAGGTCATCATTCATAGTTCCAAAGAATATCTACCATTGCCTGCAACACACTACAGTCAACCTTTATATGTGGCCTGCTCTCTGCTTGCATGATGTGTGCATACCACCCTGTGTAACCCACCTATGTGTGAACCTACCAACTAGATGACTGTGTTGGAAATCTCCCCACATGAGCCAGTGGTATATGTTGGAAGTGTGCTATATGTGTGAATTATCAGAACTGCCGGGATGACACATAAATGTATTATATATAACGCCTTAGGCATTAGAGACCACCTGGCAGTTGAGGGAGTGGAGGTACTTCTTATTTTCTATCTTATTCATTGTGAACCAGCTGGGGCTTTGATGCCAATTTGCACATAATCTATGACTCTCATGAGTAAAGGAAAGGGGTTATGCTGTAAAGCACCATCATAATAGTGGTTCAATCCTCTACAGTCCTGGATAGAGAGATATGCTCCTCCACATGCTGCAGCATGTTGTTGGGAAACTGGCATATGATACACGAGGCTAACACCTATAACAGACCCAATGTAGCCTCTGTGGGTCACTCATAGTTCCCTATAGCAAAGATTGTTAATACTATGCATGCTTTTGTGTCCACTGGGATAGGCAATCTACACATCTCCACTGATTTCAGTTGTGGGTGGCACATCTTGAGTAGCTCTTATATGGTCTTTCTATGCACTCATATCAGTCCACAATCAGCTGATCCATGGGATGCTGGTATGTAAGGCACTAATGGTACCTTCTACAATAATGTGGATTGCCTTGCAATGCAATGTGAGCACTGGTTCAAATGTCAGTTGTTTGGCAATAACCACTACTATTCCTAGCATATTCATTGTCCTGAACACCAAAAACACGCAGTGTTCATAAAAGGTTTGCACCACTGCACAGTGAGCCTCATTTATATATTTCTGAGTCAGTCTTCCATGTTTGATTTCATCATCCTCATAACCAAAGTGCCCCATTTGCACTGGATTCATAATTTCCGGGTTCCTATTGGAAGATCGAATTTTCAATTATTCGAATCACTAAAGGTCGACCTTTAATGATCGAACAATTGAAAATTCGAAATATTCAAAATAAGCAGTAAAAAAAAAAAGAAAAAGTAAACAATATAGGAAGGGGGCAAGCCCCCCTGCACCCCTCACACCTCCTGCAACTTAAATATACCAACTCAGAGATCGCGCTACAGTGTAGGAAAGGGAAATTTTCCCTTTCTGCACCATAGTTCATTAAAGTCCAGTCTCGGAGTTGGTATATTGAAGTAAGCGGGTGGTGTGGGGGGCACGGGGGGCTTGCCCCCCTGCTTTAACCCATCAGGGTACGTTTTGTTTATTTTATTTATTTATTTTTATTTCGAAGTTATGGAACTTCGATCATATGGTGTCGACCATATGGCATTCGAAGTTCCGTAACTTCGATTTTGTAATAGGTAACCACCATTTCTATATCAGTATGTAGACATTTGCATCCTCTGTATACTGTACTATTTTTCAAGTTGCACAGCTGCACTACCTGTGTCTCTGAATCTCCCACACCCTGAGCACTACCACTATCAGTTATAATTTGAAATATCTGTGAATCCTATACCAGTGTTTCATTTTTTTATTTTTAAGGTTGTATTTAAAATTAAATAAAACATTGTGACCTGGAGTAAAATTAGCACATAGCAAAGTATGTCAGTACTCTCTACAATCAAGTAATTGTTCTTGGTCTTTACCTAAAATCATTAACTTTATATTTTCCAAAATATAAAATACAAAATGGTTAAATTGCTGCAACTCATAGCATATTTAGCCAGAGGATTTGTATGTTTTCCTATAGTAAAATAATTTTCATGTTTGTAAGTACTTCATTTTCTAGTAGTTTTACCTATGCAGTAGTCAGTACATCAGAACATTCTGCTAGATACTATAGGATTAGTATTACAAGTGAATCTATGCCTACAACTATTCATTTTGGAATTTACATCACTAAAACACCAAGGGCTGTTTCATAAATAAACTGACATTATGGTCAGCCCCACAAGCAAAGGTGCCCCAAAGGCTCAAGTCTGCATTTTCAGTTAACCTGATGCGACATGTTTTATGAAAACTGAAACACAGTGTGTGATGTGAATGCAAATAAGGGATATTCCCCACTACTTGTTCACTTTCCTTTTTGGAATCAATTTACTTTTACAATGTCAGTAAGGTCACTTCCACTATGAGTGGACGAAAGAGAATGCATCAAGGATTAAAATCCTTAAATTTTATTTGCTGAAAAAAAAACAGCCAACAAAACACTTTTTAAAGTTTTTTTTTTTTTTTTTTGCATGGAGGCAAGCACTCTTGCACCCCCCCCCAAACTTATATATACAAACTCCATGGGTGCACCAACTCGAAGAAGGGGGAACTTCCCCCAAAAAGCACATGACTGCTGAAAGAACTTGGCGACGGTCATCTCCTATGGAGGAACTCTGATAGTCTGTGGGATGAACCTCAGGCAACTGAAGCTGAAGAGTTCAATCTTCGTCCACCAGTAGAGTAATGAGTAAGGGGTCATTGGTGTTAATTCTGTAGGTTAAAATCATATCATTTGTTCTTTCTAGAGTATTTTGATTACCAGCAGTGAGAGCATTATATGAAGATTCAGTTTAAGGGGCATATACCCTATTTCTCAAGGAAACAACATCACTTTTAGCTCAAGTCACAAAATATTCAGGGCAACCTAAACCTCTATCCTGCAATTTCTTATGCAGGATTTCAATTTCACTATCAAAGTCAACAGGAGTAGATGTTAGTCTAGATACCCTAATGGCTTGACTTTTTACAATATTATAGTTTAATCTGCTCAAATACAGGTTATGATAATGCAGCAAATAATGACTTACCATAAGCTTTTTAATGCAAGTAGCCAATCTGTCTAAACCTCTTACTTTATAAATAGATTCAAACCTGAATAGCTTATAGATTTATAGCTGGTGTAAAGACCATGAGAGAAGATTTGGTAAGATACCTAACAGACACTTCTAATGCGGTAATACTACATTAGCCATAAAAAAACAAATGTCATTAATAACATGTTATATGCAATGAAAAGATTCCAGAAAATGTTTTTGTAAATATGTAATGTAAATATGGAAGATTTCTCACAGAAAGATAAATCCAAGTTAGTGCATCTGGGGCCAAAGCAGTCCCCACTGTCACCCCACTCACTTGAAAAATATCATACTGAAAAATAAAAAAAATGTATGTAAATTTAAATCAAGACGAGAACATACTAGAGAAATATCAGTGGCAGAAAGCTTACTTTCTTACAGTTCACATCCAATCAACTCCACTATCGTGAGGAATCACTGTATATAATTTGGTAATGTCCAATATCACTCAAGCATTATCTTCTATAGTAAATGGATCTTTAATCACTGTATATAATGCGGTAATGTCTAATGTCACTCAAGCATTATCATTTGTGGTAAATGGATCTTTAATCGCTGTATATAATGTGGTAATGTCCAATATCACTCAAGCATTATCTTCTGTGGTAAGTGGATCTTTAATCTTACAGATCTATCATGAATAATCTATTATGAATGAAAGACATAATTTTACCAGATGTTTCAATTTATGTTAAATCAAAATAAGAAGAATGTCAGTTTGTGAACCATATATGCAAAAATATGTACTTCCACGGTGGTGCAGCGGTAGTGTTGTTGCCTCACAGCAAGAGGTTCTCCCGTTCGATTCTCGGCTGGAGTGCGGGGAGTGCCTTCTGTGTGGAGTCTGCATGTCCTCCCCATGGTTGGGTGGGCGTTCGAAAGACATGTGTAAATGGGCGTGCCTTTGTTGAAGGTTGAACATTGAGCTGGCACCTCGCCGTTCCTGAAAATCTACTGCCAACCATTAACGGACCAGAGTTCCGCTGTGGTGACCCCTGACTGGGAAAAGCCAAAAGTCAACAACAACATATGCAAAAATATGTCAAGCGGGATACGTACATTTGTGAATTCCGGGAAACTGTTAATATATTCAAGTTTATTTTTTACAGTAAAAACATAACCAAACAATTGTTTTGTCATCATACCTTCCACACCTCCTAAAGCCATATCATTCATACACACTATTTCTGTAAGCCTTGTAGAACCCATTTCAAGTATTTTATTTTTATAAAACTTATCATCCTGTAAGAATTCCTTTATTCTACTAACATAGCCCACCAAGTTCATAATTATTATAGATCTCTCTTATCTAACTTCATTAGAAGGATTTTCATACTGGCTGTTAATTAATATAACACTTCCCTCGGTACAAGGCTCAAGTTGTACAGAGGTCTGTCAATAACATGGCTAAAAAATTTCCTCGTATCAGTCTCTCAAATTCATGTTCAAAAGCTTGAAGTAAACAACACAGTGCCATGGTGCAGAGAGATAAAGCCCTAGCTGCACCCCGGATAACTTGTTTTTTGACTTGCAGCAAGAGTACGAGGGGAACTGGGTGGGGGAAGGGTAGGGGTGAGTGGCTGATGCTGGCTTGCCCATCTTTGGGGGAGGGAGGCAGTTTGACTCACTATGGTGGCAACATGAAGAGCCTTCTGTTTTCATACTGTAACAGGTATGCACTTGGTCAGGAGATGAAAATAACATGCACCACCACAGACAGCTGTAGTAGAGTTCATAGGCTATCAAGGGGAGGTGGACATAGAACTATCTGTAGCATCTGCAGACTGACCTGCTCCCTAATACCAGACTCTCACATTCACCAGCAAATGAATGGGCTGCAGGTATCTCTTCTTGATGGAGGAATGATGGGGTCAGTTAGGTGAAGGAAGGAGAGACATTGGGCCAGTCCTGCAGACATGTTAAAGAAAAGAAACCTTGAACCAAAGGGTGAGCTCATACATGTACTTGGTTTTCTTTACCAGTTAACCTCACTTGCAAAGTTCAATGTTCCAAGTTTACTAAACAACATTTTTAAATGAAGGTACCTAATGTTCTCACATAAGTGGTTAAGCATGTTGATGATACTACTGCTTGGGCACATGTAGTTTCCAATTTCGTATGTTTTTATTGTTGTGATACAGCTTTTCTCCTTCGCACTTGTAGTTTAAGGAGGTATACATCTGCAAACCTCCCACTGGATTTTTTCATATATCTGTAATGTTGGTGCATGCCTCCACACTTTGTTATCCTACAGATTTCATTCTACTTTTGATGTTTAAGACTTGGCCGTAGCCAACATTAGGGTTGCTTATTTCCAGACATCTTTAATTCCCAGTATGACTCTTACGTGTTGATTTTTGCATGTTTATTTCCCTATCCTACATTTCCCATCATGTAAACAAGGCTGTCTCTCCATCCATTCATTGGTTATTGCCTTTTACTCTCCTCCTGTCATCAGTATCTCTTTACAATGGTCAGATTGACTCCTTAGCTTTATGATAATATAGGCATTTCACTGGTATTACAGAATTAGAATATTTTCAGTTATTGTGACTTGTAGATGATTTGCATTTTTATGTCTGGCATTTTTCCAAATACCTTACATTTCTAAAACAGTAAACAATTCAAACAAGCCCTATTTTCCTCCTTTTTAACAATGCTTTGCTTCCCTATAAGTTTTTATGTTAGTATTTTGTCATATTACCTGGAACTCCATTACATATGTGGTCAGACTAACACCTGGTTCCTTATTTATACTGATTCTGTTGACCTGTTGCACTACATAATTTTACATTTTTTTTTTATTTTTATTTCTTGGGGCACTTCTGTATATATGGGCTAACAACTTGCAAAAATGTTTATCCTTACACCCCATTCTTTATCTTGATTTACTTTCTTACTTTCTCTTATTTCTGATTCTGATGTATTTCTGAAGAGGCATCCCATGGTGATTTTGTATTTACTTATCTTAGGTTACAACTATTCCTCTTAACTCCAAATCTCTTAGCTCAAATATTCTGAACAAAGCCAAAAATAACAGGGACAAAGGCCCAAAACAGGGACAGATTTTAAATATTGCTCTTTTAAACTTGGAAAGTTGCCGGAATAGAATGTTTTCATTAGCTGCATTTTCTGAAGGATATGGAGCCTGAAACTCAAATGTCTGTCATTATATAGTGACTGCAATCCTCAATGATAATCCTCAATGATTAGTCAGAAAATCACTCATTTTATGGGGAACATACTAAAACCATGAGGCAAAACTCTGGACATGCTGTGAAATTCTGGGCAGCTGAGAGCTACAAGTCTGATTACAGTTTCTGCAGCAGTTGGAGTTTGACTGCTATTCCTTGATTGTTGATGTTACCCTATTGACTGCTTTGAATATTAATATGACTGGCTCACACAAAAACATTTTCTAATGATTTGGGGTGACTGGAGTTTTTCCACAATTCCTACTAGCTTTTATGGTTCTTTTGCTTATATATTTGATATTAATTTAAGCAAAAAAAGACATGCATCTATGAAGACTATTGCCTATAAGTGTGATACGGCAGAAGCACTTACAGAAGTTTAATACATGGGTTTAACAAAACGCTGGTTCACTGATGGGTTTTTTTCATTATGTTCTGTTACAAGTTTTTAAAAGGTTCATATTCTTTCATCTTTCATCTTTCACAGTGCGAATATCAAAAAGAAATGAGTTCTGTACCCACACCAAGTACTTGTGTTCATACTCTAGTACTTGGTATTGCAGTACAGCATGACAGAATACTTCAATACTGACATGCCATCTTTCTGCTGAGATACTAACTACAGGTCCTATATACCCAAAATTCATTTGCTGGATTTCCATGGCATGTATTAATAAAAATCAGGGGTTAACATTATGTTCTTCGTTCTAAATTTTGCTGCGGTGGTGCAGCAGTTAGCGTTGCTGCCTCACAGCAAGAGGTTCTCCGGTTCGATCCTTGGCTGGGGTGCCTTCTGTATGTAGTCTGCATGTCCTCTCTGTGGTCACTTGGGTTTCCTCCAGGTGCTCCTGTTTCCTCCCACATCTCAAAGACATGCTGTACGTGGATTGGACACTCTAAATTGGCCCTAGGTGTGAGTGTGTGCATGTGTGTGCCTTCTGTGGATGGTTGGGTGCCGGGCTGGCAACTCGACACCATAAAACTCCACTGCCAATCATGAACGGACAGGTGATCCATTGTGGCGACCCCTAACCGGGAAAAGCCGAAAGAAGAAGAAGAAGCAGAAAATGTATTATTTATAGAATTTTTGCATACTGACAGGTGCGGTGCCTTAGAAATGACAGGCAAAATGAGGTAAAATAAAGAGGTCTAGATCCTGACAATGGAAGCTGTCTTTTGGGGTCTAGATTACCACATCACTTTTGGAGAAGAAGCTAACATTTACTGAGGAAGTTAAAAGGTACCAGCTAAATATAGTTCTTATTTCTCCACACAGCACAACTTCTGGTTTAGAATTTTCAATTGGGAAGGTGTCTACTACTTTGGAATTGCTCCTTGACTGAGGCCTGAAGCAGGAGTGGGAATGCTTACAACTCCCTAGATAGGTGCTCATGGGTTTGCCCTGAAATAACTGTGAATTGCAAAAAAGGAAAACTCAGTGGCTTGTACATGTACATTTCATATATTTTTCTGAGAATTTGGCATGCCTTTTGGCATGCCTGAAGTAGATGGGAGCAATGATTGACATCTTTCTAACTTTGCATTTCTACTGGAAGACATCAACAGAGATCTGCAGAATGAGAGATATGCAAAGAGGACTGAATGGGAGGAACAGCTTATTTGATCTGAACCAGAGTGTTTTTAAGACTTGTTTGCTTGTCATAGACTGCCAATAACAACTGCCATATTCGTACACAAAGTAGCCTGAAGTATATTTGGTACAAGATTACCTTATGTCAAAGGATGAACTATGCATTATTTATCATCAGGCCTACGGCCATGTGTTATGGACTGCCAGGTCAAGAAAAGTTTTTATCTGTAAACTGGTCACCAGCTGGCTGTGAGCAGGGTTAGACAGATGGAACAGCACCTGAACAGCCTCAGGAAGTCCAAACATGTGGTGAGGTTATGTTGAGACTGCCTAGAAAGTGCTTCCATGCGGGCTGTATTCAATTCCCACCTCTGGAAGAGTTTTTCACATACAATTGATGAAGCCAGTGACATGGAGTCTTAATACAGTTTGGTTAAGACCTCAGTCCTTAAAGAGGTGACCAGGAACTTTGACTAAAACATGACTGGTGCTTGTCATGGCCTTAACCCTAAGATTATGAGGTGGACAGCAGTGGTAAAAAAAGCCATCAGTACAAAGAGACATTGGATACAATGATAGCCTTGGAATCTCTAGATATGACTGATAGGTAGCAACAGGGGAGAAAGGCAGTAGCTGTTACAGTCACAGAAGACCAGACCCATGTATGAGAGGAGTCTGATGTGCTTATGGAGAATGACTTTCAATTGGCCTCAGACAGGTGCTAACTAATCATCCAGTGATTCAAAAGGAGGCAAGACTCTGAGTGGGTTGTTCACAGCAAGGGAGCTACCCCAAGAGAAGGAGTTTATCTTGAGGTCTTGCTCGAGAGTGGGGGGGGGGCAGAGGTCAGATGGGCAGTAGACTGAAGCAATGGCTGCAGCACTGTTATGTAGGCTTTGTGACAGACTGTGGTAATAAAGAGAGAGCCGAGTCATGGGTTGAAGCTCCCAATTTAATAATCTTCCTATGTCTCCCTCCTTAGCTATGATCATGAGTTTTGAGTAGTGATTAACTGGATGAGACAGTGGATAAAAGAAGTGGAAATGAAGTTCCTTTACATGGTTTCTGGGCTTGTTTTCCATGACAGAATAAGGAGTTTGGCAATTCAAGAATATCTTTTGAGAACAGGCACTGTTTCCCTGGTTAAGAATCAGTTGTGATAATTTGGCCACTTTGTGAGGATGCCTCATGGACACCACCTGTTTGAGGTACAACAGGTAAAGTCCCCTGGGTACATGATCAGGGTAGACTCAGAATATGCTGGAGAGATTGCATGTCTCAGCTTGACTGGAGACAACTGGAGATCTCACAATCAAACAGAGACTGCTGCTGAAGAGTAGGATGTCTAATCTGTACTGATCAGCTTCCTACCCTTGCTACCTCACCAGGGCCAGCAGTTTAGAAAATGTTTACTGTGCCACCCCTGTACTGGCCCAGTAATCAAGAAGCCTCAGTCCTCACCACTAGCACCAGTGAGAGATGTACAAATTGGGAGGATGATAAGTGAACACACAGTAAAATACAATTTCACTTAAGAGCACACAAGAGATCACAGCCAGTCTGGGGCTGGTTTCTCTCTCTTTCTCCAGATCCCCAATAAGACTCCCCACTGGCACAGCTATAAGGTTAAGATCTCAGCCAAGTGGCCAAGCTAAGACCTCCAGCACCTTCTCTGTCCAACCAGTGCTTCATGTCCCTGCTCAAGTAGCTGACACACACACACACACACACACACACATTTGATTGCTATACTAACACAAACACACACCTGGGAAAGGCTGGCACAGGTTTATTAGATATGACCCCTCTGCCCAGACTATAAGGTAGTACCAGCTGCCACCAGCCACCCTTACTTATCAGCTACTATAAAGGCCCTTACTAAAGGTGACCAGTCCTACTGTGTAATGTTTCTATTAATCCAAATGGTAAGTGTGACAAAGACTTTCAATGCTATTGGAGTGGCATATACAGTGTCATCAAATACACATGCTTAAATATCTCTAAACAAACCAGTCACAATTAAAATGTTTAAATATTTAATAATAAATAATAAAAGAACAAGACAATACTCAATCACCACAGTAACTACAGAGTTCAAAATCACAGGAAATATTTTAAAACAACATTGCAGGACAGTCTCAAATGAATACAGAAAACTAATCTTTACTATATTCCTATCTATATCAAAAATAAATACTATAACTAAATCTTACTTACAGAGCAACACACAGGCAGAGGTGCTGAATGAATGTTTCTAGATCCAAGACAAAATACAAAATGCACAGTCTTTCTCTGAGAGAGTTCTTAAATCAATATTAAATATTAACTGCTGGGTCAGCCTAGATTATATCACTCTTTGTCACTTGCCTTCAATTCCCAGGCTAACAGAAACTAACATCTCTATGTCAAAAATGCAGTACATATCTCTCAGATGTTTGTCCAGAACTGGAAGTCATAAAACAATTAAATACTTTACATTTTAAATAAAATAAATACCTCTCTCCAAGACAATAGAAAAAAATTCTAGCTCTAGACATCCTGTATTTTTGCTGCAATGAAACTAACTTTTATAGCACATTGTAAAGCATTTCATTTCAGCTTATTTTCTTGAAGCTTTTCTATGTTCCAGCAAGCCCAAAATAGTAGAAATTTGTGCATTTGGATATGATGGAATTGAGATGGCAGTTGTTTTTAAATGCCTTTTGTTACCCAGGTATCAATGAAACTATAAGAATTGCTAGTGTTTTAAAACTTGATCGAATTTTAGGTTAGTAAAGTTAACATAGATTTTATTTAATAATTTAACATATTATAATATTTTATGGTAAGATTTATTTAGTTTTGTTATTTGCTATATGCAATATTTTACTGCTGTAATTTGATGTGTATATATTGCTTTAACATTTTTGGTGCAATTTTGTATGGTTAATTGAGGGGTGGGTATATATTTGGCTGGGTTTTTGTGCAATATTGTTCTGAGGAAGTCTCTGTAAAAGAGAGGAAAGTGCTTAACTTCAATAAACTTGGTGTCCTTTGGATTGCTCACATTCTGTTGGTTGGTTCTTCTATGTTCCAGCAAGGTATGCTGTGGTTACATTCTTGAAGCTCAGTGCATAACATACATTTCTGTATAAATCATATCAGTATTCACAAATGATATAGAATTATTTACAAAATTTCAGATAGCTGGGCAGGCAGTGTCACATTTACAAAAATGGACAAGTGGACAGAAAGACAGATGGAAGGTGGATGATAGATGGACAAATGGAGAAGGTCAGTACATTTAGAAAAGCAGAGCAGTTTTTGATCAAATTATTCAGTCAATATAAACATCACCATGGGTCTGTCTTGAGAACGAGCCCTTGTGACAGCTATCCAGTCAAAGTAATGCAATATTCAAATAAATAAATAAAATAAGAACTTATTGGTACTGATAAAGCTGCCTAACTGGAAAATTAGATCTACCTCTAAAAAGGCCAAGATTGTCAGAAAAAAATTATATATATGCATTGTAGTGACCTAAAGTAAAGTAAACTAAGAAACTAAGCATTAAATAACATTACTGCATCTTATGACAGCATGAAAAGGTACAAAGTCAATGGCTAAGTATCTTAAATATTTTAAAATAAATTATGTTTACATACAAATAAGGTCGTCAAGAACATAAACAATACATCCACCACACATACAGTGGATATAAAAATTTACACACCCCTGTTAAAATGCCATTTTTTTGTGATATAAAAAATGAGACCACAATAAATCATTTCAAACCTTTTCCCACCTTTAATGTGACCTATAACCTGTACAATTCAATTTAAAAACAAACAAATCTGTTAGGGGAAAAAATATAAAAAATAAGAAACGTACAATAAGCTGGTTGCATAAGTGTGCTCACCCTTAAACTAACACTTTGTTGAAGCACCTTTTGATTTAATTACAACATTCAGTCTTCCAGTCTTCTTGGGTAGGAGTCCATCAGCATGGCACATCTTGACTTGGCAATATTTGCTTTTCCTTCCGAAAGCGCTCCAAATGTGTAAGATTGTGAGGGCATCTCTTGTGTACAGCCCTCTTCAGGTCACCCCACAAATTTTCTATTGGATTTAGGTCTGGGCCATTCCAAAACTTTAATTTTCTTCTGGTGAAGCCAATCTTTTGCTGATTTGGATGTATGTTTGGGGTCATTGTCGTGTTGAAATGTGAAATTCCTCTTCATCTTGAGCTTTCTAGCATACGCCTGAAGGTGTTGGGCCAAAAGTGACTGCTATTTGGAACTGTTCATAATTCCTTCCACTTTGACTAAAGCTCCAGCTCTAGCTGAAGAAAAGCAACCCCACAGCATGATACTGCCACCACCATACTTCACCGTGGGGATGGTGTCCTTTTGGTGATGTGAAGTATTGTTTTTGCACCAAATGTACCTTTTGGAATTGTGGCCAAAAAGTACAACCTTGGTCTCATCAGACCATAACACATTTTCCCACATGCTTTTGGGAGACGATGTATTTTTTGCAAATTTTATCCAGGCCCGGATGTTTTTCTGTGTAAGAAAAGGCTTCTATCTTGCAACCCTACTCCAAAGCCCAAACATATGGAGAATACGGGAGATTGTTGTTACGTGCATTACACAACCAGTACTTGCCAGAAATTCCTGCAGCTCCTTCAGTGTTGCTGTAGGTCTCTTGGCAGCCTCCCTGGCCAGTTTTCATCTTGTCTTTTCGTCAGTTTTGGAGGGAAGTCCAGTTCTTTGCAATGTCACTGTTCTACCATATTTTCTCCACTTTTTGATGACTGTCTTCACTGTGTTCCATGGTATATCTAATGCTGTGGCAATTTTTTTTGTATCCTTCTACTGACTGATACCTTTCAACAATGAGATCCCTTTGATGTTTTGTAAGCTCTCTGCGAACCATGGCTTTTGATGTAGCAAGCAACTGAGTAAATGTCAGGAAAATCCTACTAGGACAGCTGAACCTTATTTGGGGTTAATCAGAGTCTCTAACTGATGACAGGTGTGTACCCAAAAAGACTCAATGCTGTAATTAAATCAAAAGGTGCTTCAACAAAGTATTAGTTTAAGTGTGTGCACAATTATGCAACCAGCTTATTGTAAGTTTTTTATTTTTTATATTTTTTCCCTTAACAGATTTGTTTGTTTTTCAATTGAATTGTACAGGTTATAGGTCACATTAAAGGTGGGAAAGTTTTGAAATGATTTATTGTGGTCTCATTTTTTATATCACAAAAACCTGACATTTTAACAGCGGTGTGTAAACTTTTTATATCCACTGTACTGTCCACCACACACATAGACCAACTTCTGCTGAGGGACTAAAAGGCAATCTTACCAAATCTCAAAGACCTCTTAAGCCTGTAAACAGTAACACCTATCTCCAGCAACCTCTAAAGCACTCACCAAATGCAACACCAAATACTACACAAATGCCTACACCCAGTGGAGTACCAAAAGCAAAGCACATAAGGCAAGTAAACACATGACTCAGGACTCTTGTCACAGGCGACTGCATTGTATGGCAAACAGATGCCCCACTCACCAGACTGAACAAGGTGAAGACAATGCTTAGTTGCTTGTGTGGAGCCAGGATCTACCAAGTTACCCATGCATTCAAGTCACTACACCACAGTTACTATTATGGTTCTGTCATAGTCTATATGGGCATTAATGACCTAAAGTGTACCTCCCTAGACTTATTAAAGAAAGTCATTATTGATCTCTCTGAATATGTGCCTCAGGCAGGTATGTACCTTGTATTGAGCACCATTCTACTTTCACCAAGCATGATACCACAATATTAACAAATAAGGATTGATTTCAATAATTAATTAGCTTAGTTTCTGATGCCTTTCTAGGGAGGGTGCAATATCTGTCAGCATTGGAGGATATGGTTAACAAACCACATTGCTTTGTTTGTGACCTGTAACTTACAAGGATATGGTAAGAGACTTTGTGTAAGGTGATTTCCATATGGATGAAATGTAGGACATCATGTAGATCTATACTCCTCCATGTTATTTCCCTATATGTGCAGCTGATGGTCAGAAGCCTAGTGAGGACAGGTGCAGACAGAACTGGTGGTCATTTGTGCCACCTTCTCTGAACAGAGCAACATAGTGAATCTGCTGGCTAACAAATTCAGCTCAAACTTCAGCCCCTCCTGCTTCCCCCCATGAAATACTGACTAGCATACCCCCCTGTACTATTAGCAGGGAGGAAGCCCTGCTGGTGCTTCCTAAAGCTAAAAAACAGAGCCTTAATGTGCCCCAACAATATCCCAGTATGAATCCTAAATAATTGGAAACATGACCTATGAGGATTACTTAAATCACATTTCAACTACAGCCTCAAAACAGGCTTTGTACCAAAAGAATGGAGGACTGCAACAGTTATCCCAGTTTGGCAGGGTGGACCATCATCTGACCCTGGAATCTAAAGACATATTATCATGGAAATGATCAGCAAAGGCATAGGGTACCTTCAGATATTGGACACAACACAGTTTGGCTTTGGCAAGAGATGGTCATGCCTACTAAACCTGGTTGAATTCTTTGAGAAGGTCACAAAGGCTATGGATGAGGGGGAAATCAGTACATACCCCTACCCGGACCTGGTTAAGGCATTTGATACAATACTCCACTCAGGTACAGTTGACAAAATCACCAAACTGGGCATGAACCCCTACATAACTCACTTTATTGCAAGCTGGTTCACAGACAGGATTGGTGAGACCACCTCCAAAAAGAGACTAACCACCAGTTGGGTGTACCTCAGAGCTATGTACTGGGACCGCTCCTATTTGACATCTATTTCTTGGAGCTAGGTTCAGTATGGAAATGGTCAGGACTGGAATTAACTGCTCAACAAGCATTGGTGGCTATTGTAATGTAGGTTCACCTCAGCTTGTAAAACTATAGAGCATTTTTACTCTCACCGTATACCCATCTGTTCTGTGAGCACGTCGCCAGGTCAGCAGCAGAGTAAACTATCTCCCCTTCCTACTTAATCCCATCCAGTAATCTTACATTTAACACTCCCAGTCAGAAAGAGCACCATGGTAAATTGCCTTAAACAGTAATGTCTTTACAAAACAGTAAGAAAAGGCTATCACAAAGGTGACTTTTTTTTGGTTTACTTAAACTAATTCAGGAAACAACAATTAATATATCTCAAAAATACACCAAAAATGAACCAAATAGATTGTTTCTGAGGTGTTATAAGTGCTTCTACCCACTACACTCAGGCTCACTCTGCTCCCCTACACCCATTTCCACCCATCCCCACATCGCTCACATTCATTCTTACCCTAGCTGCTCCCTTCTCATAAACTCCTCTAATCACACCCCAGCACATCACTTCCTTCCTTTATCACACTGCAAACCACACCTGCAGCTCTTTCCACACATAGTAATTATCTTATTAGTTTCGCATTAACCTCACCTCTAGGACAATCTCTGCCCTCCCAACCTCACTTTTCACAAAGTAACCAGTAATTACTTACATATATAGCCATCATCCTATCCTACAATGTCAGTCATCACCAACACCATTATCCTTAAATAATAATAATACTATCTTAGCAAGAGAAAACTACATAAATACATGCAGGGCTTTGGGTCAATATGACAGTATTTCTTGAGCTGCTTCTAGCATAGATATCACTAAAGACAAGTATTTATTGAGATGTATGTTTAAAGCATATGTATTTACTAGGTGGGTGGACAGCATGTGTATTTATTAGGCAGAATATATGTATTAAGTTGAGTGTGTACTGCTTATATTTTTATATAAATGTACATATATTTTTATGCTTATACCCACACACACAAGTAGTTACTAAATGGGGAACATGAGTATATGCATTTATTCATTGACTTTTTATGTATTTTATTTATATTCATCCACATTCTTGTTTTTACATTTTGTGCATGTGGATTTTAAACAGTGCTTTTCTGACTTCAGCAATTAACTAAGGGCAAAACATAACCATAGTAATTGATTGCTGAGTGCTGAATTAACTTTGAGTGGTAGGATTGGTTGTTTTAGTAATGAATTAAAGTATTTAAGTGCTGTTGCTGTTTGAATGAACTGTCTGATGAAGCAATGGTTACCATTGCGAAAGCGGTGACCATTTTGTATTAAAAAAGATTTTACTTTGTCGTGGTTCAGCTTCTTTATTCCAGCACCTGTGTTTCAACATTATCCTTATCTTGTCAATTTTCTTCAATGTCCTACTATACTTAACTTCTCTGCAACAAACCTTTACTTCCTGCTGCCCCTCATCCACTCTAGCTACACAAACTGAATCTACTTCTACCTTCTCAGAGGTATCTGCTAGCCTATACGCTACAAATATAATATTATGCACAAATGCCATGATGTCATTGGCTTAACTGAATTGAGAGACATGAAATCTATACAGCTTAGACCAGCAGATAAAGGAGGTGGAATAGTGATCTTGGATAGGGACTTGTATGTAGATCAGATGGGTAAACTGTTATGAGACTACATATGCTTGCATTACCAAGCCCATAGTTAATGGGATTATAGAAAAAATATCATTTTTTATATTTGACTTGTTAATGACTGTTATGATCAATGAGAAACAGTTTCAGTATTTTGAAGTTAAGCAACCCCTCATACCAATTATCTATGGCTTACCCAAGTACACAAATCCCAACACTCCCACCCATGCATCCGATAGTGTCTGGGAAAGGTTGGGTGACTGAGCCACTTTCAATTTTTATTGAAAAAAACCTGCATCCCTTACTTGTCAACAGCTACGCCAACTTGCTATTAGTACAATGGGAGAGGGATGTACTACTACAAGCTGATGGCTTCTCTGATCAAGTTTGGTAGTATTCTAGATTTGTGGACAATGTCTTTCTGCTATGGAAAGGGACAGCAGACTGTCTGGTAGAATTTATAGATTACTTGCAACAATCAACTTTTTTTTAAGGTTTACGTATAAATTTTCATGTGACGAAATTGAATTTCTTGACGTCAAGCTCAACAAAGCAGAACTAACACATATGGTCACAACTATTTATAGGAAACCTACTAGGAAAAATAACTTGTTGCATAGAAGCAGTATGCATCCGAGTCATGTCACTCGAAATGTCATTAAGGGGCAAGTATATAAAATTATAATGATGAAGAACTACTGGTAGCAGCATTAGAGTTCCTAAAAATGGAGTTTCTTAACAGAGAGTCTAAAGAAGCAGATCTTAATGCGTGTATCAAAGAAGCTTTTAAAGAAAGAGAGGGTAAATGTAGACCCTATTATGCAGATAGAGCTATTACTGAAACCACTGAGGAAATCCAATCACCTCTTGTCTAACATATTCTTCGGCTGTTTGTGACATTATTAAGAGGAATTGGGCTATACTTGAAATCATGGATGAACTAAAAGATGTTACAGACACAGTTCCACATTTTTCTTTTAAGAATAAGTCACTGAACAGCCTCTAATGCTATAATACCTCTCTCTGTAACAAGGAGAATATATCAGATAGGAAAGGGACTTTTCAGTGTAGAAATTGCACAGCATGTAAGTTCATTCATACGGGTTACAAATATGTACATCCTGACATGAATTTTAAATTGGAAACAAATTTTTTTATGCTGATTGCAAGACATCTAATATAGTTTACTTTAGTTATTGTATTAAATATCATGTTGTTGTCCCAACTAAAAAAAATAAATGAATAAACACAAATCAAGTGGGGGGCTTTCCCTCCCACACCCCCGACATGGGGGACTGTGCCCCCCACACCCGAACAAAATATACCAACTCCGAGATCACTCTACATTGTAGAAAGGGCAAAATTCATGTAATGGCCAAACAAACTGTTTCCCTGAGTTGAAACTGCTGTTTACGGTTTTGCGACTACGACATTTAGTGATCGCGCTTATTCGACTAACTAGAGTTTCAGTCATATAATATAGACCCAATATTAGTAGTACACTAAGATGAGGAGTGTATTGTGGCAAGCTGGTTTAAAGGTTGATGAAAATGGGAGGTTTACGAGACATTCCACCAAGAATGAAGTCCAGAAATTATCCATACTAACACATCCCTTTATACATTTTTTTTCAAGTAACCTCAACTATCAAGTCTTTGTTCCCAGCCAATAAGCCCACCCATCCTTCCATCTGAATTCTCAACTTACATATTTATCTTCTTTCATTGAAGATGTGGGCCTTGCTTCAAAAGTGCTGCTGTCATTCATGGGGACTAAGATTTTTTTCTTGGCTCTGTAGTCCCCCCCCCAGCATGTCTACCCCTGATATTACAGCTGGCTGGGCATGAAGGAACTTCTTTTTCTTTCACCTGCTCCTGTTAGGGATCACCACAGCAGCTCACCTGTTTCCTTTTCTTCCTGTCCTCTGCCTCTTGCTCAGTCACACCAGCCACCTGCATGTCTTCTCTCATCACATCCATAAACCATATCTTAGGCCTTCCTCTTTTCCGCTTACTTGGCAGCTCCATCCTTAGCATCCTTCTTCCAATATACCCAGCATCCCTCCTCAGCACATGTCCAAACCAACGGAATCTCGCCTCTCTTGGGTTTGTCTCCAAACTGTCCAACCTGAGCTGACCCTCTAATATACTCATTTGTAATCCTGTCCATCCTCTTCAAACCCAAAGCAAATCTTAACATCTTTAACTCTGCCACCGCCAGCTCTGACTCCTGTCTTTTTATCAGTATCACTGTCTCCAACCCATGTAACATAGCTGGTCTCACTGCCATCTTGTAGACTTCCCTTTAACTCTTACTGGTACCCGTCTGTCACAAATCACTCCTGACACTTTTCACCACCCACTCCACCCTGCCCTCACTCTCTTATTCACCTGTCTTCCACACTCACCATTACTCTGAACTGTTGATCTCAAGTATTTAAACTCATCCACCTTCGCAAACTCTACTGCCTGCATCCTCACCATTCTTCTGTCCTCCCTCTCATTCACACACATATATTCTGTCTTAGAGAAATTAGAGTGTGCTTTCTTCCCCTAACAGCCATAAGAGACATGCACTATGCCATCTATCACCCCACTGCCAGCCTGATGTCTATTTCTCTCTGAGTATGACATGAGCACACACCCTCCATCCCAGGATAGAAAGACTCCATCTTCCCTACCACCACCATCAGGTGCCTGGGTCACTAATCAAACTCCGATCACTTGGTTCATGGTCAGGACTTTATCTTACTACACCATCAGGTGGCTTACATCCCTTTATAGTTAGTATAACAGATCAATTTTTCTAACTTTTATCATGCTATCTGCTGGTGTGTTACTGTATGAAAGATTATATTTAGCATTTATTTTGGTTAGTGTTGCTCTCTTACAGTTAGTATAATGGTTAAGGTCTTTACCTTACAGATACAAGGGACAAGGTTTGATTCTGATCTCTGCTTATTGGCTAGGTTTATAATAGTCTACAGACTGATAGCCTAGTATTTGCCTATGAGCCTCACAGCTCTTGATTCTATAGGTCTTTTCTTGGTCAGTGTGTCTACTGTTCCTAGCAAGAAGACATTACCATGACGCAAAAATTTCTGTGTGGGAGCCCCTGGTCAGTGAGATATGATTACAGATGGAGACAGTGAAAATGTAAGAAAGGTTGACCTGTGCTATAGAAAAACATTGTACTGATGTGAGAAAGAGAGTTTACATGTGAAAGAATAAAAAACAATTTCAACAGTTCTCAGAGGAGGGAATCCCATATATTAAGGAAGTCATACAGAAGCGCTTTTCTGATGGCCTACACAGAGAGGCCTGAAAGAAGGATTAGATCCTTTACAAATAAAAGGTTATTTTCAGATTCAGCATGTCCAATGTGACATCTATTAAAAGTAAAAAAAGTAGTGAGACCTTGGGGGGTATTCTGGACAGTTAAGTATTATTTCAGAGTGGATCTTGTGAACATTAATCACTAAGAGTCTTGTAAAGAGATGAACTCTGAACCATCTAGAAGATTTTCTCAAACATCCAGTCTAACCATTGGAAATGTTGGGACCCAGTAGAGCAAGTCCTGAAACAAGGAAATTGAATGGCTGAAAAAACAGACTTGCATATATTAACTGTGAGATGGCAATTTCTCAGAATATTTCATTTTTTCAAAGGTATGGTGATCTTGGAGTTAGTATATATAAGTTCGGAGGGTATGGAGGAGTGCAGGGGGCTTGCCTCCCTGCAAAAAAGAAGTTTAAGGGAGAAGAGCAATGTTCGAGATTCACTCTTCTCCTGCAGTTTTGGTCTTTTTTTTTTTTTTGGTTGTATCAGTACTCGAAATTTCAATAGGGAGCCAAATCCAGTGTCATCTGTTGTGCAGCTAATAAAGCATGGTCAACAAAGGCAATGGCATGTTTCAGAACAGCAAGAAGTACATATGTGAGATGCCCATTTCATCAATCAGAATAAATAAACTTAGTGGTAGTAGTTAGGCTGTGGGTGGCCCTGCCAGAATCCATGCTTGGAATGAGAACGTAATCACTTAGTAATCTTGGCAAGGTTGGAAAGACTGGAAATAGGCCTTAAATCCGAAAAGGAGTTTGGATTAGCCATCATGGAAAGTGGAAGAATAACCACATTCTTCTGAAGGGCAGAATATCCCTCATGTGCAGTAACAATTTAAAAGTAAATAAGTACTAGTGGTTTAGCAAGTGGCCCCATATGTCATTTGGGGGAAGGCTGGATACAGCTGCTCATTAGGACTATAGCCTTTATCTGAAAGTGTTAAGTATAATTTCTTAACTTTGTAATAGCATCTCTATGAAACAGGAAATGAAGGAAGAATTGGGTTTCAAAGAAATAACTGGGTGGTCCGAATGAAAGCCAAGAAGTGGCTGTATTGGAGTAGAAATTTAGAGTGCAGTGACTATCCAAATAGTAGTCACAGAGAGCATATACGATGTTCTCGGTGTGAGTCTGAGTGACTTTGGAATATGAGAGACAGAGAAAGAGAGAAAACAAGAGTGAAAATGAAAATTCCCGGTATCCCTTAGGGTTTTTTGCTTGCTTTCCATAGGTCATTAGGCTGCCCCAGGGCTTCTTTTCTATTGCCTAAAATACAGCTCTATAATGAGCTTAATGTAAGCTCTATTATAGTTCAGGAAAAACAAATCTTCACATCTCTTCTATACAGTGCCCTATCTCTCTGATTTTTTTTCAGTATTAAGCCAATGAGAACTGGCAAGATAAAACCTTCAAGCATTCTAGAGGATGTAGGATTTGAGAGGAAAAGGATGAATTGCTTAATTTATTAATCTGCACAGGAATAAACCAGACACCAGTAATTTGGAGATAAGTTACCCAAAACTTCAAATTCTTTGAGTGGTGAAATGGCTTAACCCCTTTAATGACTATCAAAAAAGCAAGTGAACAGTGATCACTGAGTATATTACATAAGACTGTGATCGAATTCAGTTGCTGGATGTTGTCAGAACACAGTTAATAAGATAATTTCCCATAATGCAGTTAGGTTTATTAAAGGAGGGCACTAGCTGAGTAAATTCAAGTCTCTAAGGAGATGCATCAGCTGGATCCCAATAACATCATTCAGATTTAGGTTAACATCCTCCCAAAGGATGAAGCTGTCCTTGGAAAGCCAGGACTTTATTTCCTCCAGAGAGAAGGTGAAGAGCTGTGATACTGAGGAAGGAGGATATAAGCATCTGTGTCTGCAGTTTAGTACTACCACTCACTAAAATACAGATATACAGATTCTTTTTCCATATGTTATTCCCCAATGTGCTGGTGCTAATAGTGACAAAACAGGTCTGAAGACTGATTTTATTAAGCACCACAATTAAAAATAAAATAAACAAAATAAATCAATCCAAAAAACTCAAATGCATTAGTAGAAGAACAAATTAATAATTTATAAAAAGACTTGTATATCATGCATGCAGAACAATTCTCATTCTCAGAAATGAAAACCCTAGCAAAGCATTCAAATTGGGCACAGACTCCATCAAAATTATTGGCAAGGTTAATTAATGTAAACAGCAAGGCCTCCAGGATAACAGAAATTGAATTCCAAGGGAATACATATAATATTAATAAAGGAATTATTAAAATTTTCGAAGACTTATACTCAAAACTTATATGGAACACAAAAACTAAAAACTACTGATTTAGAGAGGCATCTCTTCTTAAGGAATCTAACCTTCCCAAAGATTAGTCAAGCTCAAAAGGACTGACTTAGAGCTCCCTTCAGACAAGAAATCCTTTCAGTAATAAATGGTCTGAAAATAAGTAATGCTCCTGGACCAGATGGTTATAAAGCAGAGTTCTATAAATCTTTTGGGCAAAGGATATCAAAACTCTTATTAGAAATCTATAACTATAAAAGATAATATGGCATTACAGAGTTACATTTAAATAACTCAAAAGTAAGTCTGATCTTAAAAACCCTGGAAATTATAGACCAATTTTGCTCATAAATCTAGACATCAAAATTTTAGCTCCAATAATTGCAAACAAATCAAAAAGGTATTACCTAACATAATATCACCTGGATAATCAGGATTTATGAATGGCAGACAGACATGTGACTGTTAACTTTAGATACCATGATCTTATTATCTAAACAATATAAAAACCCTATCTATGTCCTTGCTTTAAATGCTTGTAAAGCTTTTGACAGAGTAAAGATAAACTTTTTATTCTATCACCGCACTTTGATATACCATAAGAATTTATAAATATAATAAAACTTCTACATGAGAGCACTCAAACAATTCTGCATATAAACAAGACAAATTCAAATCCAATAAAAAATGTAAATGGGACCAGATAAGGATGTCTGTTATCTCCCTACCTTTTTAACTTATATATAGAACCTCTATTTTTACTTATAATGCAAAAAATGTACCATCATATCCCAGAAATTTTTAAGAACAAAATTCTACTACAGCCTTTGCTGATGATTTAAGTCTATACTTCTCACTCCCTAACACAGACTTAGACAAAAGTCTTGACTCAATCAATAACTTCTCGAAAGTCTCAGATTATGAAATTAATCCTTTAAAGTCCTTAATTTTTCCCTATCAATCCAAAAAGACATACTGACTCTTATTTTCCAAATTCAAGAATAAGGTTAAAATATACCCTGAAATATTTAGGTATTACCTTTGAACATAGCCCGAAACTATTCATGCAAAATAACTTACTAAAGGTTTGGTGAGACATTGATCAGGATATCCAGAGATGGGGAAAATAAAGCTACACTTCCTTTCAAAAGCAGCAATTATAAAAATGAATATCCTTCCAATGCTACTATTTCAGCTACATGCAACAAACTTAATACTACAGAAAACCTTTTTTTAAGAAATTGTATGTAGTGTTAGCTAAATTTATCTGGTATCCTAAGTTGATCAGAACTAGTTACCAGCAGTTAATGCATCCAAAAGAAAGGGGTGCATTGGGATTACCTGATTTTAATCTATATTATGACATAATATGTGCAAATAGGATTATACAAGTTGCTGATTATAATCCCAAGAGTAAAGAATGGCATCTACTGTAGATCAAACTATGGTATAACTATATCAAAAACAGTAAAATTAATCCCAAAGCCCTTCCTTTCTTTTACTTCTTCCTAACGCATAGAATAGTAAGGTTTCAGAAATTGTTGGACATTTTAAATCTAGCAAGTACTTATATCCTCTTACAGCCATTACACCTGAACCCAAATTTCAGATTCAATAAAGAGATGTTAAATCTAAATAACTATCTGCTCATTAAGGAATGCAAAGTTTGGAACATTTACAAACATAGGAAAAAGTCTTTAGAAGATATGAGGAATGTTCTTAACCTTCCAAAAGAATACATCATAATGCTAAGGCAAATCAGAAAACTGTTTACTTCAATATTCGGTGACTTTGAAGCTAATGAAACTGTTTACTTCAATATTCGGTGACTTTGAAGCTAATGAAAAAAGACTTAGATACATGTATTACATTATGGAACTTACTAACCTTAAAGAAAAAGATGCTATCCAACATGTAGAAGTTAATAGTATCTCTTAAATACCACTCATCATTATTGTATTCAAATACTGGATTGATAAAATCAAAGAATGCTCTGAAAAACAAAAATCTAATTCTATTGAAGCAACACTAAAATGAATCCCTTTCAAAAAACTCATATACACTAAATTAATGATAACCAACAATGCTTACTTCACTCCAGAAATACATAACAACTTCAATTTGGCAGTCTCTCCAGATGGGTCTATATCACGTAGTCGAACTGCAATAAGTCCGACTACATGAATATCGAACAGGGAAGTTCAAAAAGTGAAAATCGCAAAGCCGCAGTTCGAAAAGTGAAAATAGCAAAGCCGCAGAACACCCCAATTTTTTCCCAGGGAAAAAAATCGGTGGACTGTTTTCACGGCTTTACTATTTCCTCCACTGTGGTGCGATCACAGAGTTGGTATAACATTGGGGAGTGAGGAGGCGAAGCTCCCCACATTACTACATTTCAAGTGTACGTGTTTTTTTTTGTTTTTGTACCAGAACAGTGATTTTTTTTCCCTGGGAAAAAAATTGCTGTTATGTGTGTTCGAACTTCTTCTGGAGTTGCAAATTCACTTATAAATTATGGTGCTCGTTGAGAGCTAGACAAGAGAAGATGAAATATCAAAAATCCACATTATCATGGGAATTTGCAATTTTGGATAATACCTCTCAGACATTATCCAAGTTTAACCTACACATTCTAATTACTCTCTTCCATTTAGTGAAATTGAATATTACCCAGAACTGGCTAGATTGTACCAAACTATCATGGGAGGGTTCCGGAAGGCAATAAAGTATATATCAGCACATAAGTATATAATGAATAATCAAAGTAAGCATGCCTATTTCCTAAAATACTGCAGTCTTCTCCTGGATCATATGTTGAAAGATTAGCTGAATATGGAATGACAAATTATTATGATTATTAAATGAAGAGGGGCACAAAAGGACTCATCCTCATGAACATTGTGTCACATCTGTTCTATATATGTATCTATATTGAAACAGTATGTTAATTACGACACAATGTTAATTAGAAATTGACTGTCTATCACCATTTTGTACATAGTGTATATAGGATGTTATCACTGTATTTTTGTTCTAACACTGAAATTTATCTTGATAGATGATGTAACTAAATATGTTTAAATTCTTCTTAAAAAATAGGATTGTACTGCATCTTGTATTTTGACTGGATCTTGTAACATACATACAATACAAGAAAATAAGAAAAATAAAAAAAATTAGATCCACTCGATCAAAAGCTTTGCATGCATCTAATATAAGGGCATATATTGGGTTTCTTTCATGTCTGATGAGCTGAGTCACTGAGTCAAGTGTTAAAGTATTGTCCCATGTCTGTCTATTATTCATAAATCCTGACTGTTCAGGTGATATAATTTTAGGCAGGACTTTTTTAAGTCTCTCAGCTAACAGAGAGAACATAATCTTTATATCTTTATTCATTAGGGAGATTGGCCTGTAATTAAGTGGATTGGACTTGTCAGACTTATTTTTAGGGATAAAAATTGTTTTTGATTTATTTAAATATAGGTCAGTAATGCCATTCTGTTTTATATAATTGAACATATCATGAAGAATAGTTGATAACTTTTGGGCAAATGTTTTATAAAATTCCGCTGTAAACCCATCAGGACCAGGAGTTTTACTTGGCTTTAGTTTGTTTATAACATATATAATTTTGTGTTGTGTGAATGGAATTTAGAGACTTTTTTTTTTTGTGATTCACTGATTTTTGTAACATTAAGGCAGCTAAGAAATTCTTCATATTCAGAATTTGAGGTATGGTTATTAGATATAACATAAACTTTCTTATAAATAGTTTCAAAGACTCTCAGGATTTCACAATCAGAATGTACTGATTTGCCATTATAGTTTACTGACGATATCCTGGGACTTGTTTGTTCGATATTAATTATTCTTGCTAGGATTTTTGAAGGTGTCACTGCCCATTCTGAATATTTAGCCAAATAATTCATTTCTTGAAATGTATATTGTTATTGGCAAATTATGTATAACTCCTTTTGTTGGGTGTAGAGTTGAGATTCTAGTTTTGAGTTCTGAATATTTTGAAGCTTCTTTTCAATATCATTGATTTCAGTTATTAGTTTAGTCTTTTTATTTTCAACATTACCTAATTACATTTCAAACGAGTTCATTAAAATGATAAAGCTATTCTATAATGATGCATATACACCCCTCCATATAAATAAACTTATGTCAAATCCAAATGAAGGAACCCAGCGGAAGACTGCAAAAGACTTTTATTTCTGCTGAAGCAGAAATAAAAGGGCTTTGCAGTCTTCCGCTGGGTTCCTTCATTTTGTTTTTCTTCAGTTTTCCAGTCTTGAGAGTGTATTGTGCTTGTGTTATGTTAAATCAAATCAGAATTTAAATGGCACAAGGCAAGGATGCCCCCATGTCTCCCTACCTTTTTAACTTATACATTGAAGCACTATTTCTGTACATATCCCAAAAGTCCTTTAATCACATCCCCAAAATCTTAAATAAAAAAAATAACCCTTTCTGCTTTTGCGGACGACCTAAATATATATTCTGAACTACCTAATACTGACCTCAATAAAATTATAACCTCAACAAAAAAATTCTCCAAAGTTTCTAACTATGAAATAAATAAATCTAAATCTCTTACCTTTCCAATTAATCCAGAGTATCATAAGGAAAACTATTTTGCAGAATCCGAGATTAAGATACAATACTCTCTTAAATATTTAGGACTAATATTTGATCATAATCACCTAATTAAAAAAAAACACAATACCCTGTATAAAATCTGGAATAACATTCTACAAGATACTTATAGATGGAGGCAAATGAAATTATCACCCCTCTCTAATGCCACAATAATTAAAATGAACATTTTGCCCAAGCTTCTCTATCAATTTAATGCACTGTATATGAATATCCCTAAAAAATTATTTTATAAAATTAATACAGCTCTATCAAAGTTCCTCTGGCATCTCAAATCAATAAGAATAAACTATGCAAAACGTATATACCCAAAGAGAAAGGAGGGCTCAGCTTACCTGACTTTCAATTATATTATAATATATATAATATGTTCTAATAGATTAATACAAATCACAAATATAATCATACTAGCAAAGAATGAACCCCTCTGAGTCAAAATTTGGTATGAACATATAAAAAAACTAGTATTAATCCTAAAGCTCTTCCTTTCCTTAAGCCAGAAAATTGGGGGAAACTAAAACTGCATCCTTCATTAACCTATAAAATAAGAGTATTCCAAAATCTCCTAGGAACTTTAAACTTGGAAAAGACCTTAACATTATTCCAGCCTATCCATTTAAATCCAAATATCAAACTAAATAATAGCATGATATGTTTGGAAAAATATCTGCTTATTAAAAATTGTAACTTGTGGAATATCCTAAACATAAAGGAAAACCCATGAACAAATTAGACTAGCTCTTAATTTGAATAAAAGCTAGACTATTATACTAAGATAAATTAGAGAAATTCTTTCTACTTTAATAATAACCTCAGACTTTAATGAATTTGATATCACTACTGGTGTAACATTACTTAAAACTTTATCTTACAAAAAATATGCTCTCTAATGTCTACAAGGTAATTACCCTAATTAAATACCAAACATCTTTGCTATACTCTAAATACTGGATCAAAATGAGAGATGAGCTCACAGATGAAAAGAAACTGATAGCTATCGAATCTACCATCAAACTTATTCCATTTAAAAATCTTATTTACACACAATTAATGATAAACAATGATGCATACTATACCCCAATGAAGATTAACACTTTTAATCCAAAAATCACACCTCATTGTCCTTACTGCATATTCCCTAAAGCGGATCTATTGCATATATGATGGAACTGCAAATACACCTATAAATCTGCTGCTCTTTAAAGGTAAAATTAGAAAAAAATGGGATAAGAAAAGTTAACTTTGTCCTGCAAATTTGCTATTTCAAACATCATTGCTTATAAATTGCCAAAACTAAAACTACATATTTTGATTACTGTGTTTGCCTTAATTAAATTATACATCACTCAAAACTGGTTGAGCCTTACGAAAATTCCTTGGTCAGGCTTCAGAAGAATGTCACTTAAATATATATCCTCACATAAACGTATAACTAAGAATAAGGAAAAACACCTTTATTACCAGCAATATTGGAATTTTCACCTAGAACATATTTTAAAAGACTAAATTGAGAATGTTTAATTAATTTGTTCAAACTGATATAACAAACCTGAATGCTTACCTTGATTGCAATGATGATAATGCACAGTTACTTTGTAGCCCTTTCTGTACATAGTGTAAATAGTTTTATTTAGAGGTTTGATGTTTCATTTGACAGCACTGTGTGATTTATTGTATACTGTCTATTCCAATTAACATTGTACCTTCTAAATTGTCAGGTTATTATATTTTACTATTTGAAAGCAAAATAAAGCATATTTGAAAAAAAAATCTGAAAAAAAAAAGATTTTATTAAGCAGACTGGTGTGTATCTATAGACACAATGGGTAATGTACCTGCTTTAGAGTTTGGCAACATAGAGAGATTAGTTCCAGATCTGCTGAGGAGGAGGACAGACAAGGTGCTGTAGTAGTAGTAGTAGTAGTAGTAGCAAGGAGTGAAACAGCCGCTTGGCCTTAGGTGATGTATGGGGCTATGGAAGGCTGAGCCTCTTCAAATTCTACACTGATGCCAGAGTCAGCTTTTTTTCATAATCTATCAGCACTACAGCCCAGCCATAGACACAGCCCTTTAGTTTCCTTACTGGCAGTGGTGTGAACAGATTTGCACTCATGGTAATTGTGACACCCCAACACTGGCCCAGTAATCAAGGAGCCTCAATCCTCACCACTGGCAACAGTGGGGAATGGACACACTGGGAGGATGACAAGTACACACACAGTAAAGTATAATTCCCTTAAGAGCACACAGAGATCACAGTCAGTCTGGGGCTGGTTTCTCACTCTTTCTCCAGATCCCCAATAAGACTTCCCACTGGCACAGCTATAGAGTTGAGATCTCAGCTGAGTGGCCAAGCTAAGACATTCAGCACCCTCTCTGTCCAACCAGTGCTTTGTGCCCTTGCCCAAGTAGCTAACACACACACACACACACACACACACACACACACACACACCTGGGAAAGGCTGACACAGGTTTACTAGCTATGCCCCCTTCTGCCCAGACTATAAGGTAGTTCCAGCTGCCACTAGCCACTACTTATCAGCTACTTACAGCCCTTAACAAAGGGTATCCAATCCTACTGTGTAATGTTACTATTAATCCAAATAGTAGTCTGACCAAGAGCAAGGCTATCTAGGAGTGGCCGGTACAGTGTCACTAAGTATCTATGCAAGTACCCTAAGAGCTTAAATATGTCGCACAAATATTAGCCATAAATATATGTTTAAATATATTTAATAATAAATAATAAAAGAACAAGACAATACTAAATATGTATTCAGTTACATTAGAGTTCAAAATCACAGGAAATATTTAAAAAAACACTGCAGGACAGTCTCTAATATGTACAGAAAACATCTAAACTAATCTTCACTATATTCCTAACTATATCTAAAAGAGTTACTATGCCCTAAAAACTTACTTACAGCAAGGCAGGTGCAGATGAGTGGATGTGCTTATTAAGAAAGTCAAAGACAAAATACAAAATGCCCAATCTCTTTCTGAGAAAATTCTTAAATTAATATCAAATGTTACTGCTGAGTTAGCTTGGATGACATCAATTTTTATAACCTGACTTTAGTTCCCAGGCTACCCCCCCCCCCCACTGTAGCATTTGACATTTTGTTGTGAAAAATACATATCTCTCAGATGTTTGCAGATCTTGGAAGTCATAAAACAGTAAAACACTTTTACATTTTAAAGCTAGTAATTACTTCTCTTTCAAGACAATACAAAAAACTTCTAGCTCTAGACATTGTGGCTGCTTCTGCAATGAAACTGAGATATAACTTCTCTTGTTTATGACCCAGCTATAAAGTAACTTAACCTCAACTATTCTTAAGTTTTGCAAGTTAATCTTCTATATTCCAGTAGGGTACACTGTGGATATATCTTTGAAGCTCAGTACTATACAAACCCTGTTCAACACATACTTTTGTATCAGTAGTTTAATATACACATAACATGCAGTTCTAATGCATATAATTATTTACAAAATTCCAGATTACTGGGCTGGCAGTATTTCCTTCTGTCAGACTTCTATATAAATCATATTAATATTTACAAATGACATATAATTAATTACAAAATTCCAGTTAGCTGGGCTGGCAGTGTGACAGTAATAATAGCTTACTACTTTTTAGAACAAAACATGCCACTTCTTTTATCCAAAATGCCCACAGACATAACTTAAATGTGTTTGCAATCAAATGTGAACAAGCAGTTAGTTGAGTGCATCAGTGACACAGACTTGTTACTTGACTGTTAGTGTTAATAAATGTTTAAGTTCAGCTTAAGTACAAGCAATGAAGAAGGCAAAAAAGTGGGCAAACCAAATTTTTTCACTTATCTGTCACTGTCGGGTTTTAAAAATCTGCAATCATTGTTCAGACAGAAAAGTAGTAACATCATGTTACTGTACACTTCTTATCAGATAATTGTCTTTTCCACCAAGTAAATAGGTCTGGGCAGGCTAAATATGTATTACAGGGAACCTAGGTGTGTGTGTGTGTGTCTTTCGGCTTTTCCCGGTTAGGGGACGCCACAGCGGAACTCCGGTCCGCTAATGATTGGCAGTAGAGTTTTACGTGCTGGCTTGCTAGGTAACTAGCAAAAATTTAGTATATTCCCTTTTTCATCTGGAGATTTCTCAGAGTGCAGTGCAGCATTCTCTTATTTTCTATACATTTTTTATGACATAAATGTCTGTAATTATAACTCTGATACTTCAGCATGCTAATAGAATTTTGTAATTTGGATGTTGTAAGTGAAAAGTGACGTGTTTCCAAATGTATGAAAGGATTACAGCTTGCCTTTTATATTAAAATCAAAGCAACCATTTGCAAAGATAGCTATGGGAAATCGGTCTATATTAGATAAACGAAAGTTTATCTAAACAAACTCTGCAATGATCGAAAATCCAGAACCTAGATATAGTTTTTGAGAGATCGCGGTACAGTGAAGATAGGAATATTTTCCCTTTCCTCACTGTAGTGCAATCTCGGAGTTGGAATATATATTTAGAGGGGGGGTGCAGCCCCCACAATTGCGAGTTCGAGGTCCAGGATTTTCGATCATTGCAGTGTTCGTTTTGATAAACTTCCGTTTATCTAATATAGACCCATGGGAAATACCGTATGTAAATCTATATTTTATATAGGTTTCAACTTTTAACTTAATAATCAAAGGCAGGGGCCTGAAATCATAGTCACATTTTTAAATAACCATACTACCCAATCAGAAAATTAGTAACAAAAGAAGATGTATATTAATATGTATTTCTGTAAAATAGTGTAATAGTGTGCTGGACTTTTATCCTGTAACTATGTCACATTCTTATAATTTCTCACAAAAATCATAAACCTTAGCTAGAAAATGTTGATGCAGTTTGTCTGTCAGAGAGATTCTGACAAGCAATGAGTAAATTCCTAAATGAACAGAGCTTGGGCAGCTTTGTTGCTTAGTGGTTTTCTAGGATTTGAGGTTAAAATCTGACTTTGCCACTCTGTGTGGAGTTTGCATGTTCACCCCATGTCTGCATGGGCTTGATCTGCATAATTTGGTTTCTACACCTTCATAAAAAAACATGCTGGCTTAGCAGCTACTCTGAATTCTCCATATAAACATCTGTTATCCATTTTTGTTCTAGCTAAAAAATATTGCCACTTTACAAATAAATAATATCAACAAATGTATTTAGTTGATAAACACATAAATATACTGATTCTCAAAATCTTTTTCTGTTGGACGGCCTTTAATTTTAGTTACAGACTGCTGATGAAATTCAGCCAGGACTCCAGCAAAAATGAATGGTAAAGAAATGCTATACAATCAGCAGTAGTAGCATTTCACTGGCTGTTTCTACAGTGCATGTATAATTTGCAATGCTTTAATTTATTCATCTTCTGATAATCACTTTATCCTTTTTAGGGTCATAGGGGAGCCTAATCGTACTCTGTTAAGCAGTGGGTATAAGGCAGAGAAGTAATTCTGCATGGAATGCCAGTCCACTGCATCTCACACACACACACACACACACACACACACACACACACACACACACACACACACACACACACTTAGGCAATTCAGAAAATCAACAAATCACCTACCAGCATGAATTTAAGAGGAAGCAAGAAAGTGGAAAAAAAATCATAAGGTCACAATGGGGGACTCCAAGTTGAAGGCACCCCAACCAGGAACCAAACAACTTTTATATTCACTAAATAAAAAAAAAACGACGCTTCTCTAAAGGAAACACTGAATTATTTTCCAAAGGTTAATTCCAGTCCTCAAGTAATAATATTTTAGTTGCTAAACTGGCCGGTAACATGAGTTGTGCAATCACTCCATGCAAGTCAGTAGCAATACCCAAGTCCATAATTAAAAATCACAAGCAATAGATGTGCATGCTATAACTACTGTTAACTCGCAAGTTCTAAACCACCATTGATGTATTTCTGGACAAAACCACCATACATGATACCAGGTACCTATGAATTATAGCCATCCCAACACAATTTACCCATTCCCTTCCAATCCAGTCTAATAGGGTACAGATAAGCCTGCAAAAATGTTTTCTGTTGAATTGCATGATTTGTAAAAGAGTAGCTTTCAAATGCATCTATAATGTTGTTTAACAAGGAGGTGCAGCACATCTATGTGCTTAAACATTTACATTTCAGCTTCAGGGTGCCCCTACTGACCCGAGGAAAAATACTCAAAACAACCCCTGCTAATTATATATGGCATCTTTGAGATTGCACTTCAGAGAGGAAAGGGCAAATTCCTCTATCCCCACTATACTCCAATTTTGTATAGTAAAAAAGCCAGTATGTGCGATCAGCTGATTTTCTGTCACACATACCAGCTTTTTTCATGGTCAACAAAAGAAACACTCGACCACATGTATGTCAACTATATATATATATATATATATATATATATAGAGAGAGAGAGAGAGAGAGAGAAAGATTACAGACAGAGTTGACATAATAGCTAAGGTCTTCACCTCCCATGCACAATGTACGAAGTTCGATCTTGACGTCCAGCCAAAGTCTGTATGGAGTTTACAAGTTCTCCCTGTGTCTCTGTGAGGTTATTCCCACCTCCCAAAAAGATACTGAGTATTTCCACCTCAAGCACTCCCAAGAATGGAGTTGTGGGCAGCAGCAGCACAAACTCTAGATGGTGCTTATTGGGGGAAGGGTTGCATAGACCAACAACTTTGGGCATCAACTGTGGTGCACAGTATCTAATAGACAGAAGAATATGGATCACAAACTGGGGGCCATGACAGGGCTAGTCACTTACTGATGTAAACATTAGCTGTAGGTGAATTGGTTCTTTTGAGAAATCTCGCTAAAAATGGGCATAGGTATTTGCCAGTGATAAGTGGGTTGAGGACCTGGCCTACTCCAACGTATGCCAGGGGCTCATACTAATAGTGGGAGGGGTCTATGTGTCCCAGTTGGCCAATGTGTTCCACTATAAAGCTCAATATCACTGGGTCAATAAACTACTGACTAGTCCAGTTGACCAGCTAAGGTTACCTGGGGTCTCTATTGAGCAAAAGCTGGATGTAAACACAAACAACCTGTCAAACATGAACTATTGATTGCTACACTCAATATAGGTTCACTAACAAGATGAAGCTTGGAAGTGGATGACATGATGGTAAGGGGGCCGGACACCTTTTTTAACCAGAATTCAAGACAGAAGGACAGTGCAGCAAAGTCACTTGGCTTGAGATTCAGAGTCTACTACTCAGGGAGAGAACAGACATGCTGTGGGAATTGTGCTGAAGGAGTGCCTTCAGAAAAGAGTGAAGGATGTCATCAGAACTAGTGAAAGACTCATAACAATCAGACTCCAGTGTAAGGATAGGACAGAACTCATAATCTCAGCCTATGACCTAAAGTAAGGTTGTGATAGAGAGGAAAAGAGTGTATACAGGCAGCAGTTGAAGGACCTAGTAGATAAAGCAGGAAAACATATGTTGGTGCTGATAATAGGGGACCTGAATGCACATATTGGGACAGATGAACAGGATATGAGGTCTGCCTGGGTCCACATGGGTTGGAAAACGGTAATAAAGAAGAAGAGGCTGTTTTAGATTTCTGTTTGGCAAATGGCTTCATGATGGCCAGTACATGGTTCATCAACAGGGACAGTCACAAGATCACATACAAAAGCGGTCAACGTGCAACTCAGGTAGACTTCCTCCTAGTAAAGAAAGGGCACTGACTTAGAATCAGCAATTGTAAAGTCATCCCAAGTGAAACACTCAACCCACAGCATAAACCACTGATTGATACAATCAGCTGCAAACAGTGGTCAGAGAAGGCTCTATGATCAACAAAGACTGAGCTGAAGATGTGGAAGCTGACTGGAGAAAAAAATCACAAGAGTTCAAGGACATACTCTGGCACCTCAGGAAGAAAAGGAAATAGGTGGAGATGAAGAAGAATGGTAGAAGAGATATGTGGCCATGCCAGGTATGGAACTAAGATAAATAAGGAAAGCTGGTGGTGGAATGCAGAAGTCCAGGAAGTCATCAAAAGAAAGCAGGCATATAGGAAAAAGTAGGAGACGGAAAAGATGGATCAGGCTATGAAGGAATACTGGTTAGCTAAAAGAGAGGCTAAGAAAGGAATTGCAATACCAAATAACAAGTTATCAGAGACACTCTACCAGCTACTGGAAATTGACTCAGTAGATGGTACAAAGAAACTCTATCAAGTTGCAAGGCAAAGACAGAAATATAAAGAAGAAAGTCATCAGACACCCTTCATAAGCAATGGCAGCAACAATCTGCTCACCAATCCTCAAACATCCCACAGAAGCTGTACAGACACAGCCTATGATGAAAGAAAAAGAAGAGTAGCCACCCTAGAAGACGTAAGAACAGCATGAAGGAAAATGAAGTCAGGGAAAGCAGCAGATGAGGTTACGGCAGATATGAACATGAACTAGATGTTGGGTGGGTTACAGGAAAAATGACTCCAGGGGGTACTCATAGAGGTATGGAGAGAAAGCAGCCCACCCTAGAAGAAGAACAGAACTAAGGAAAATGAAGTCAAAGGAAGCAGCAGGCTCAGATAAGGTAACAGCAGATATGATCAAGTTGTTAGGAGACTTAGGGGAGAAATGGCTCCTGAGGGTACTCATAGCAGTATGGAGAGAAAGGAGCTCACCCTAGAAGAAGCAAGAACAGCACTAAGGAAAATGAAGTCAAGGAAAGAGGCAGGCTTATGATTAAGATGTTGGGTGAGTTAGGGGAGAAATGGCGATTGAGAGTACTCATAGCAGTATGGAGAGAAAGGCATATCCTAGATAACTGGAAAATATGCATATAGTGACAGTGTACAAGAAAGAGGGGATATTCACAACTGTGGGAAGAAAAGAGATATCAACCTCTAGTCACACTGGATGAAAGTTTGGGAGAGAGTGATGGATAAATGAATATGCAGAGTACTAGAACGTGGGATGGGAGACGAGCAGTTCAGTTTTAGATCAGGATGTAACACAACTGACCTGATGTTTGCATTGAGACAGATGGTTGGAAAGAATCTAGCGATACAGAAAAAGACCAACTTGGCATTCCTTGACTTGGAAAAAGCATATAACAATGTACCAACAAAGCTGATGTGGGCAGTCTGCAATGATTTGAAGTCCCAGAAACAGTAGAATTAATGTAGGCTAAGTGCAGGGACCCAATGACGCAAGTAAGAATAGTGTTCAGACTCAAAGAGCAGTTCCCAAAGAGAGTGGGTGTCCATCTGGGTTCAACTCTGAGCCCACTGCTAGTCATACTGGTGACAGACTACATTAGCAAACGGGTAGAAGTGGACAGATTAACAAAGTTGCTGTATGTAGATGATGTGGCATTACTGCCAAATTCGAAACTAGAACTTTAGCAAATGACAGGGGAATGGAATGCAAATCTGGAGGCACATGGAATGAAACTGAGTACAGATAAGACAGTTGCAATGGAAGCAAATGGAGGAAATCAGAATAAGCTGAAAACGGAGAGAGAAGGGAAAATATGGAACAGGTTAATAGCTTCAAGTAACTGAAAGGGGCAGTTGAAGAGAAGGGAAGTCTGAATGAGGAAGTCAAAGCTAGAATCAGAGGGCCTACAGCCAAATGACACAGAGTGTTAGGGATAGTGTATGACAGAAGACTGCCAAAGAAGCTGAAAAATAAGGTCTACAAAACAGTGGTGCAACCAGTACTACTGTATGGTACAGAAACCTGGGCAGTGAAGACAGAGCAGTTGAGGAAGCTAGAAATGATGGAGATGAAGTGCCTGAGATGGGAGGCATGATGCACACTGTGGGACTGACGAAGAAATGAGGACATTAGTGCAAAAAAAACAAGCAGCTCCAATTACAGAGAAAGTCAAAAAGAACAGATTACAGTGGTTCAGGCACATGTGTAGGAAAGCAGAAGACAATGTGGTGAAGACAATTTGGGAGAGACAGGAAGAAGGCAAGAGGAAACTAAGGCATCCAGCAAAGAGATGGAGGAACTGTGTGACAGAAGACCTGTGACAGACAAGCAAGACTGTTGAAGAAGGTAGGGGAATGGCATTGAACTGGGAGAGATGGCAACAGCTGACATGACACCCTGACCCAATGTAGAAAATGGGAAAAGGGGATTGATGATGACATATACATTGTATGTGTGTGTATGTGTGAGAATGGGTTGACTGAAGTTAGTAGACTCTACCTTAGGTTGACATCTGTTTAGCCAACAAATGTTGACCACCCCAAATTTTTGCATGCTCTGAGATTGTCGATTGGCACATGCAGTGTATGTGTAGTAACGAATCAACATTTGCAAAGTCAGTGCTTTGTTGTCGACATAGTAAACTTCCAGATTTGGGAATTTTGTTCAATGTTGGTAGTGTGTTTGTGTGTGTGTGTCAGTTAGTCGAATTGCCGTAACATCAAACCACAAATGATCCAGCATAAATACTCAAATCACAAATCAGTTAAACACATACAAACATTCACAAAACATGTTTTTTGCATGAAGCAAGCCCCCCTGCACCCCCATACCTCAAGATAATTATATATACCAGTGCCAAGATTGCACTACAGTGAGGAAAGGGCAATTTCCCCAATCCCCCTGCAGTGTGATCTTGCAAAGATAAAGCTGGTAACGTTTGATCAGCTGTTCTGGCTTTTTCTTTATTTGACAAAATACTTTTTTGATCAAAGGCCAGTATTATATATATATATATATATATATATATATATATATATATATATATGAAAAAAATTGACAGGGACACAGGAAAATAATTTTCTTGGGTGGCGAAAGCCAGGGTAATTTTTTGGCTAGGCTTATATAGGCCCTAGAGCCAATAGCCTAGAACCTACCTATGAACATATATATATATATATATATATATATATATATATATATATATATATATATATATATATATATATATATATATATCTATATATATATATATATATATATATATATATATATATATATATATATGTGTGTGTGTGTGTGTATATATATATATATTTAAATATATATATATATATATATATATATATATATGTATATGTATATGTATATATATAAGGGATCTTTAAAAAGTAAAAAACAAGAAAAAAAACTCTTCTACACTACTCTGCAATTGTAGCAAGCTGCTTGACTAACAGTCAATCTGCAAATGCAGTACTGACATTAATTTCTGAAATTGCAATGTCCTTATAGCTTCGGAATCAGAATTCAGTACCCACACCATCATGCCCCCTGATAGCTTGTGCCCAGGACAGTTGTTCTGTGTGTCCACTATTGTTATGGCTCTGATAGCTCTCTCTCCCTCCCTCTCTCTCTCTCTCTATATATATATATATATATGTATATGTATATGTATATGTATATGTGATACACACGCGCACACTCATCTAAATCGTCTGCCACCCACCCACAAAGGGCATGATGTCCTGCACATTTCCTGATCTCAAAAACAAAACAAATCCACAATGGAAGAGGCATTGCTGTTCTGTCCTTGCCGCAATCTCAGATTTACTATGTGCAATGTTAGACATACATGTTGAGGTACTGTTTGTGCATGCTTATGGAACAGAGCATTTCTGCGATTAAACAAGCAGTGAACATTTTTTTAAAGTGTGGGAGCATTATTTTATAGGAACAAGCATTTTGTCTATAGCCAGATGGCCCTCCAACAAGCATTGGGCCCTAGGCAGATGCCTAGGTCGCCTTCAGCCGAACCCATCTCTACGCACACACACACACACACACACACACACACACACATGCACATGCAAGCATTCGCCCATATACATAAATCAACCCATCAACAAACAAACCTTACACATTTGACATTCATCCATTCATACATATCTCCAATGTCTACCTAACTCCCCTAGTGTGACCACCCAGGCAGAGAGACACACACACACACAAACACACACACACACACACACACACATTCACCCACCAACATGAAAGCCCACCCACATTTCACACTCACCCATTCATTCACACACACATGCTCCAACAGACATACACACACTTCCAGACTCTCAAATCCCTACCCAACTCCTACTGCAACCATCCATTTAGACATATACTCACAATACTCACAAACAAACACACACACACACACACACACACACACACACACACACACACACACACACACACACACACACACACACATTCCTGCAGCTTCATTGCCCCTACAGACATGCATACACCTCCTCCCACATCTTTGCTGAGCTTATCTGTCCCATGACTCCTTCCATAAGAGTGAATGGGTGACTAACGTCTTTTAAAAGTGTTCACTTTTTCCTCCAAAAATGAAATTCTATGTTGCCGGGCACAGTCAGATCATGGTCAATCAGGGCCCTACGCTGAATAATGGATCAGAGTGCCCCCCCACCTGAATCCATTCCAGTGTCTCATTACTTGTCTGTCTCTCCCCAGTTACAATAAACACTGTTCAAACCTATCAGTATGCATTCTATTTTCTTCTTTACCTCTACAATGATTACAGAGATTAGGATTTAATTTGAACCTTTTATTTCAAATTTTATTGCTCAAACACCGACAGTCATTTGCTAAACAAAGCAGTCTCAGATTGAAAACAGACTGAGAATGAGCAACTGTAAACTTCTCTTTCCTTGAAACTCACATTCATTGAGAGTGCATCTGGCCAGGGTTGGATTAAGTGTATCTTGGGCCCCAGGCTGTTTTCAAACCATAGGTCCCTGAACACATTTTAGGACCATGCATAAATGTATGTATTCTTTGATTTACATTCCTAATTGTTTTAAATTATATTTTTTGTTTAATACAGCAACATTTGTTAGAGTGCATTTTATATTTGTAGTTTTGAACATATTTTCTAGTAAGTAGCGAAACAAAATGCAAGAACGAATGACAAAAATACCCATTTCAGAACTTTTCAATCATAAAAGCCCACTCAGACTGCTGTCATCATAATTCCCCAGTATCCATACTCAACAATTATGGCTGCTTTATCAACTGTATACTCATTAATGATTGTGATAAAATGGCCATTGTAAAGTAAAACAATTTGCTTTACACAAATGCACGCTAGGCTTATGAAGGCAGACTAATCGCTCTTTAACTTTAAAAATGACTGACCCTGATGAGCTGATAAACACGGGCATCCCCAAACCCAACAATAATTGACCTGCGTTGTTGACTACATCCTTCGCAGATGTATGTGCAAAAAAAAAAACAATAATAATAATGACCAATGGCACATATTTTAAATTTGTTTCTCTGAAACACACACTAGCCAAAGTATTCCAAATTAATACACACACACACACACACACACACACGTCCTGCAAAGCTAGACTAAAGACCATTTAAAAATTACCAGATGAGAGCATTAGTTACTTTTATCCACAGAGACCCCCACCACCTCCACTGCCATCAACAGTTATAGCCACTTTGTTGACTGTTGACATTGATATGAAGAAATAAATTGCATGAACTTCATTGGTAGTTTAGGTGAACTACATGACATTGTATAAAGATCACTATCATCATACCATAAGATCCAGCCATATGTAGCACAGTTTAAATAAAAGAGCATTTGTGAGAGCATAAGAAATATTAACCAGCTGATAATATATACAAGTTAGTATGCACGATCTCCACAGAAGTAAAATGCATCTAAATAATTCCACATTAAAGAGAACTATTAGTAATGCAGATAATGCTGCTGGCAAACAACTACGCATTTCAGTGTTTCATTTACAAATGCAGTACATGCTGCCCTTGGAAGAATAAACTGCTTATGTCCCATTAATAAACTAGTGAGCTGCTAATATTGCCATAACATTTTGTGAACTAGATAAGCTATGCAATAGGACATGATGGCAAACAATAACAAAAGGTTCATAGTTACTAGATAGGTAGTCCTGATGACTGTTAAGAAGCCTAGCTCAAATTTCCAATTGCTCCAAAGCATTGTCTGGTTAAATAACAGGTGGTAAGCGAGTGGAAAGATTCAAACCCTGCACCCTTGCCACAGGAAGCAGCTCATTAACAAGCCAGAGCTTTAGTCCTCTGTGCTGACTGCCAGAACTTTTAGTTATGTACTTACCATAACTTCGGATGTATGGGATCCATCTCGCCTACATTCACAACATATGGGTTCGGAGCCGATCCATCGGCTCCGACTCGGCAACTAATACACTAGCACGAAGTCTCTCATTGGCTGGGCTACTCCCTATCCCAGGATGCACTACACCTGCTTCCCCAGATCTTGTTTATTCGCTTTCATACATCCATGCAAACACAGAAAAATTAGAAGTCACTATAACCAACTAAAGTTCTTCAAGAAAGATGTCCAAGAAAAAAGAGACTACAGCTCCTCTAAATCCGAATGGAAGGGGAAGGAGGGTGGGTACTTATGAATGGCGAGATGGATCCCATACATCCGAAGTTATGGTAAGTACATAACTAAAAGATGTAATGGGATCCTATCTCTACATTCACAACATATGGGACAGCGTCCTAGCACCTACATCCCGGGTGGCTCATTGGAACACACTCCTGAGAACTGTGGAACCAAAGGAAGCTCTGCCTCGAGAAACCACATCCAATTTGTAATGAGAAATGAAAGTGTGCGGAGAAGTCCAGGTTGCCGCAGCACAAATATCATCTATTGATAACTTGGAGTGAAAAGCTACGGAAGTAGCCATTGCCCTGGTAGAATGAGCCTTGACTGGAAAGGGAAGGTCTTTATTAGCCTGTGAATAAATAAAAATGATACAATCTTTAATCCATTTGGATATGGAGGTTTTTGTTACTGGTTGACCCAATTTGTTCACTGCAAAGGAAACAAACAATTGATTTGATTTCCGCATTTGAGCGGTTCTATTCAAATAAAAACGCAGTTGTCTATGTACGTCCAATTGATGCAAAATATATTCTGCGTTATTAGAGAATTCTGGGAAAAAGACAGGGAGTTCTATAGTTTGTTGCATACAGAAAGAGGAGGCCACTTTTGGTATGAATGCAGGGTTTAATTTCAATGAAACTCTATGCTTGTGAAAAATCAAATAGGGAGGATCAGAACAAAGAGCTTGAAGTTCTGAAACTCGCCTAGCAGATGTTATGGCTACTAAAAAGGCCGTTTTCCAAGACAGAAATTTTAAATCACAAGTAGCAGCTGGTTCGAAAGGACGGGCAGTTAGGGCAGCAAGAACCATATTCAAATCCCAAGGGGGAACAGGATGAGATAAAGGAGGCCTAAGGAGCCAAGCCCCTTTAAGGAAAGCCTTACAAAGTTTGTGAGACATCAATGAAGGTTCAAATGCAGCATGAAAATTAGAGATCGCCGCTAACTGAACCTTAATGGTAGAAACTGAAGAGCCCGACTGAAAAAGGGAGGCCAGAAAATTCAGAACCTCCGATACTGGTGCAGTGAGGGGATCTATACCCCGTTCTTGAGCCCAGAAGGCAAACCTTTTCCATTTACTGGAATAAAGTTTGATGGTGGAAGGTTTATGAGAAGAAGACAGAATGTGGACCACGTCCGGCGAAAGAGCATTGTCTCGGACTAAGGATGGAAGTGGAGTAACCATGCTGCCAACTTCAGGGACCTGAGAGACGGATGAAGCCGTCCTGTCTGATGAGTCAACAGGTCTGGCACCGGATCCAGAAACCATGGACCTTCTATCGCATGCCTCTGTAGGAAAGGAAACCAAACTTGACGAGGCCAGTGCGGGCAATCAAAATCATCTCGCTCTCCATGTAAATGGCCTTCTGTATCACCCTCGGTAGGAGGGGAACGGAGGGAAGGCGTAGAAGACCGGGGCCAAATGTGAGTCAGAGCGTCCCTGGGAATCTGTCCCTGAGAAGGAAACAGTGTGAAGAACTCTCTGCATTTCGCATTGTGAGGGCTGGCAAACAGGTCGCAGCAAGGAAGACCCCATCTGTCGAATATTTTCGCAGCTATACCCTGGTTGAGGGACCACTCGTGCGGTAAAAGAATGGTCCTGCTTAATCTGTCCGCAATCACATTGGACTTCCCCGGTATGTGCGTTGCCATTAGAAAGCGGTTGGTAGCTACCACCCAGTGCCAAAGTCTCATGGCTTCTCTGCATAGTGGGTAAGACCTGGTTCCACCTTGCTTGTTTATGTACCACACCACCGACATATTGTCGGATAGGATAGTAATCGGGCCCTGTGGGAGAGCGTGATGGAGAGCTTGGAGTACCAATAGTACCGCTCTCATCTCCAGGACATTGATATGCAAATGTGTTTCCTGGATCTGCCATGTGCCTTGGACCGACCTGTCCAGGTAATGACCCCCCCACCCTACCTGGGAGGCGTCCGTAGTCACAGTGGCAACGGGACGTTGAGGTATGAAGGGTCGCCTCTGGTCGAGATTTGACTGGAGAAGCCACCAATGCAGATCTCGACGGCAACTTTCCGTGATTATGATTAAGTGGTTCAAGGGAAGTTCCTGATAAGACCATTGAACCGACAGTAGCCATTGTAAAATTCGCATGTGAAGTCTGGCCAAGGGAACTAAAAGTATGGTCGATGCCATCGAGCCCAACAGTTGTAGGATCCGATGGGCCGGGGCTCTTTGTAGGGAGACAGGATTTGACTTGATCTTGTAAGACCTGAATTCTTGCTGCCGGTAAATAGGCGCGCATTCTTTTTGTGTCTAAGTCTGCGCCTATGAAAGTAATACGCTGAGATGGCTGTAGTACAGATTTTTGCAAATTGAACGTGATCCCCAAGAAACCGCCCAAGGTGAACGTGGCTCTGAGCGCTTGGAGTAGTAGATGCTCGGAGGTGGCAGTAAGGAGCCAGTCGTCTAGATAAGGAAACACCTGGAATCCCAGACTTCTCAGGTGAGCAGTTACCACTGCCAGACACTTGGTGAACACCCTGGGGGCTGTGGTGAGACCAAAGGGCAGTGCTCGGAATTGGAAATGACTGACTCCGAGGCGGAAGCGTAAATGTCTCCTGGACTCTTGAGCTATGGGAATGTGATAGTAAGCGTCCTGGAGATCTATGGAGCACATCAATGCATCTTTTTCCAGCAAAGGAAGAATAGATTGAAGAGTGACCATTTGGAATTTGGACTTCTTTACGAAACGATTCAATGAACTGAGGTCCAAAATGGGCCTGAAGTCCCCTGTCTTTTTTGGTACCAAAAATAATTTTGAGTAAGTTCCTGATCCGATCTGGTCGATGGGGACAGGCTGGATGGCTCTTTTTTCTAGCAGCTTTGAAACCTCTAATGCTGCCTGATCCCGCTGACTGGGTGGTACGTCCGGGATTTCCCTTAAAGAAAGGGGGGGTTTGTTGAAGGGGATGATATATCCTCCAGTAATAATGCGAAGCACCCACTGATCGCTTGTTATGGATTCCCAAGCTTGTGGGTGCGCCAAAGTGACCCCGACTGGCTCGGAGTTGCACAGTCGGGCAACAACTCAGGAACGCTGGTTGTATGAAGAACCACGAAAGGAATCGCGGTCTCCAGAGTTACGGGGCCTCTGCCACCTCTGGGCGGCGTCTTCCAAATCCCCCTGCCTCTGGAGGGGAATCACTGGGTGGAGTAGGGAAAGACTTTTGAGATTTTCTAAACCACATTTTCCCTCCTCTCCCAGCCTTGGGGTAAGGCCTGGAAGGAGCGGAAAATCGGGCCCCAACAGCAGTCAAAGTCTTGCCCTCCTGCTCGCACCGAGTTAGTGTGTCCTTCACCTTGGGTCCAAACAAAGATGACCCATCAAAGGGGCCGGCGAAAGAAGACTTGAAGGCCTCCGTGAACGAACACAAGCGTAACCAGGCTTGTCTCCTGAGGGCAACGCCTGTTCCCGCTGCTCTACTTGCCCCTTCGGCCGCATACGAAATGAGCCTCATGGACGAGTTAACAATAGAAAAGAGGGTAGTCATCTGTGCGCCAACAGTCGGGGCCAGTGCCTCAGGTAGATTACCAACAAGAGAGTCATTTAGCTCTTTGAGAAGATCCCTTTGGAGCCTCGTAAAATGACATAAGTAGTTCAGCGACCGTAAGGTAAAGGCCGCTGAGGACAGGGTACGCTTCCCGTACCTATCCATACTCCTAGAATCCTTATTAGGAGGATGAATAGACGTCGAAGCCTCTGCCACGTCCTGCTGTGTGGCAGAAGCCACCACCAAAGCATCTACAGGCACACCCTTTGTGAGAAATTCCTTCTGGGGGGGGGGGCTGACAAAAATTTATTGGGCCTCGCAGGCACCGGTTCCACAGAATCAGGGTGTTCCCACACCCTTCGAGAAACCAAATCAAGGAGTTCATCGAAGGGCGGAGACACCCAGGAGGCGGAAGGCTGGGCCCCAAAGAATACACACATATTGAATGACTGTCTGTAATGGACATTTTATATTTGCACCGAGTGCATTTTTTAAAACCTGACTTCTGTTCCTTAGACATGATATAGTCCACAACAAGTACAACTCTAAGGAAATACTATTCTATCACCACAAGTATAACACTACACACAAAATGCGCCAACTGAAAAGCGCGAGACACACTGGCGCGAGTACTGATGACAGTTTACCTCACAAGAATTTGAAACAATTAAACGGCCCAAAGCCCGCTAATTTAAACGGGCTTTGCCCGAAAAACAACTAAACCAAAGTAAATAAAAACCAAATAGCACTCAGAGGTAGGGCAAAGGCCCTCTAACTTAAACGGGCCTTGCCCGACTGAACAAAATAAATTTCTGGAAACAATCACTCAACAAAAAACAATCAGAAATAACAAGAAATAGCTGTTAAAACAGCTGTTTGTTTAATATGGACAAAAATTCCCTAGGTCAAGGACCAATAAGGTAAAAATAACCACTTAGCTCCAGCCAAGTCGAGACCACATCCAGCTTGTTAAGCGGCAAACGAGATCTGAGGAAGCAGGTGTAGTGCATCCTGGGATAGGGAGTAGCCCAGCCAATGAGAGACTTCGTGCTAGTGTATTAGTTGCCGAGTCGGAGCCGATGGATCGGCTCCGAACCCATATGTTGTGAATGTAGGCGAGATAGGATCCCATTACATTAACAGTTTTTAACTAAATACAGAAATCCTTTATAGTCTGATCGTGTAGAGAAGACTGACCTCACAGAGATAGCAAACCTGTTATCAGATAGACTTGGTGAAAATTTCACTCCCTTATTCCCTCCAAACTTATCACAAGCCTTTCCTCCAGCTTCCCCCCAACCTACATATCTGAAGAACAGGTCATTAAAGCCTTGTCCAAGGCAAAAAAAACAGGGCCACTATGGGACCAGATGGCATCCCAGGCTGTCTTCTAAACAAGGTAAAACATGAACTAGCATTATCACCAAGTACCCTATTCAATCAATAGCCTAACCACGGGCTTTGTTCCTGCAGAATGGAGAACAGCAACATTTATTCCCTTCCACAAAGGTGGCCTAGCAAAAGACTCAGGGAATTATAGACCCATAAGTCTGACCAGCCTAAGCTGTAAGGCCATGGAACATATCATAATAGATCATTAATAAAGACATAGGCAACCTCCAAACCCTGGATCCAACTTAATTTTTCGTCAAGGGCAGATCCTGCCTGTTAAACCTGGTGGATGTCTTTGAAAATGTGACCAGGGCCACTGACAATGACAAATCTGTGCACACAGCATACATCGACTTGGCAAAGGCTTTTGCCACAATCCCACACTCAGGCATTACTGATAAACTTAGCAAACTGAATGTAAACCCCTTTGTTGTAAGATGGGTTGCCAAGTGGCTCACAAACCGGGCACACACACTGTCAAAGTGGGTGACTCCAAATCAATCAGCAGACCTGTCACCGGTGGGGTGCCACAGGAGTCAGTGCTGGGCCCCCTACTGTTTGATATATACTTTTCTGAAGTTCAGGCCAAATGTAAGGGGTTGTAGCTGACCAAATCTGTGGACAGCTGCAAACTAGGTGCAATTATTGAATCCCCAAATGACATCAGCATACTTCAGGAGCGTCTTACGCAGAGAAAGGACTGGTGTCTTAGTCACGGTCTCAAACTAAATGCAAAAAATGTGTCATCTTGCATCATCATTCCCTTCGGCAAAAACAATGTGCCTTCACACCACCAAATCAACAATAATACCCTAGTACCTACGAAGTGGTAAGGCATCTGGGATCAGAAGTTGACTGTGACCTTAACTTTGACCACCATGTGTCTACTGTAGTAAGGAATGCTTTCTACATAGCATACTTGATTAGTAAAGGCATGACCTCTAGAGCAAAACAGGTTATAACCCCTCTATACCCGTCACTAATCAGGCCCATAATTGAGTATAATGCCCCTTTTGGCATGTACCATACAAAGCACCTGCAGCAATTAGAGAGACCTCAGAGGTTTCTAACAAAGAAGATCAAGGGACTCCAGCACATGCCTTACACAGACTGACTAAAGTCCCTGTCACTATACTCTGTATCATAAAGACTTCTCAGGGGAGACTCATGCCTGGCTTACAGAGCAATTTCAAACCCTAGAGCTACCCATTCTAGGGACCTAAATATGACCTGCAACTTGAAAAGGACATGCTGGAGGGACAGATTTGTCTCTCAGTGACTGCTGCATCTTTGGAATAGGCTACCAATTTGTGTGAAACAGAGCACCTCTATGACACTGTTCAAAAGGAACCTGGTCGAGTGGATTGGGCACTGTAAATTCTTACTGAGGATAGTGCCCACAACCCTCTTGGACATGGGTAGCCATTACTAAATACAATCCTGGATATTGACTAGAGTTTCTGTGGTATTACACTGGGATGAAACAGGCTTAAAATGACCTCCAGGTCGATAGCCTAGTAAACTCCTATGATCCTATGAACATAAAACAATGACTACATAAGGGATAATGAAGATCAGATGGTTTTGATCATCACTCTAAATAATGTAGATTATACGACCTGACAAATGTCAAAGCCTTTGCATTTGCTGGAGGTTGTAAAGAAAGCATTGCAAAAATATATTATTAAAATGCAACATCTTTAAATTACTAAAATGTAACATGCTTAGACTATATTACATAATCCAGGCTTTGGAATGAATGAATTCATTCTTTAGTACAATGAGTAAAGCAAAAGAATTACAGACAATATAAATATAAATTCCTTCAGATAGCAGCAGACGCCATAGCCTATCCCATGTCAATCCTCATAAACAGGTCACTTGCAGAATTCAAAGTCCCCACCCTGTGGAAAACATCACACATTATTCCATTGCACAAAGGAGGCATCTCTTTAGTACTCACCAACTACCGCCCAATCGCAATACTCTCATCTCTATCCAAGATATTAGAGAGAGTTATACATTCCCAACTACTTCAGTACCTCTTACAAAACAACTTAATCTCCAAAACTCAGCATGGCTTTAGATCATCCCACAGCAAAACCACAGCATTACCATCATTTACAGATATAAAATGAGTGGAAAAACAAACCGTAAAGTCTAAACCAAAATCCAAGAAAAACGGCTGTGTCAGCATACAGGGTGTATATCCAAAGTAGTATTTATTGCATAAATTACACAAGCACTTTCACCCTAACTTAATATATGGTAGGAAGAAAAGAAAACTGGAGAGGGATTTAAAACAACATAGTGACAATAGGGCTTATGTTTTCAAAGGGAAAATCTTTAAAAATACTTTACACAAAACACCTGACCCCACGGTTATTGAGGATGAGGTTCAACTTAGAAGTGTTGACAAAATTTCAACCAACAGACAGGTAGTTGATGAGGTTTTGAACCATAACCCTACTACCCCTGTGACCAATTTTTCCACATCCAACCCCCCTATCTTAGATGTGGGTAAAGTTATAGGTGTAACAACTGATTTGGATGGTGGGGATGAAGGGGAATTGAACGAACAGAATTTTTCGGGGGGAAAAGGCAAAGGAAAGAACCAGACGAAAACAAAAAAGAAAGGAAAAGTGTAACAGTTAACTTTGACAAGGAAACAAAAGGAAAAATAGTTGCAGATTCTGACAAAGTGACTTATTCTTACAATGGTTTCAAAATTTTTAACTTAAGTAGTATTGATATTAATGAGGAACATTTTCATCTGTTTGAAAAAGGTTTTAAATTTGTTCCAACAGTTAGATTTGACATTTGTGACACCCTTCTTGAATTAAAACTATATACTAGGAAATTAAATCTTGCACTTTTGTTTGACCAAACTGAGGGTTATGACACAACTGTGTTTAAAAAGGCCAGTACCTTTAACCCACCTCTTCACCCAGCTTTGCAGGTTTTTGAGGACATGTGTATTTCAGATTTGTATGATTTGAGTACTGACAAGAATACAAGGAAAAAACATTAATTTAAAACGAATTTAACTATGAGGGAGAAACAGATTTTGGACGACTTAATTGCTGATTGTGGGATTCGAATTATGAAACCTGACAAGGGGGGTGGCATGGTCTTGGTTAATACCTTTAATTATTCGAGAAAAATTTTGGACATGTTGAGTGATGTTAAAGTGTACATCCCGATCTCTATCAATGAGATCAACATCTCATATAGGAAAATAGATTTAGCTATTGAAGAATTTGTTATTGAAAACAGGCATGATGAGAAGATTGGCAACATTTTGACTATTAAGAAACCAAGACTAGCGACCTTCTTTGGTATCCCAAAGATACATAAAAGTACAACTGATCCACCATACAGGCCAATTGTTTCGGGAAAAGGGTCCAAAACATACGCTATTGCGTGTTTTTTGGATAATATACTTAAGCATATTCCCAACCAGTACTCGTGGGACTTTTTATGCAGTTTAATTTTGCAACCATGTGAAGGTGAAGGTGAAACATATTTCCTAACCATTGACGTGGTTGATTTGTTCACCTGTACTCCAACTGATGAGGGGTTGGACTATTTGTGGCTACTTTTGAAAGACCAAAGGTCCCTTTTGAGTTTTGATATTGATATACTTGTTCAACTTGCGAGAATAGTTCTAGAAAACAATTTTGTGTACTTTGAAGGGGAAACTTTCAAGCAAGTTAGAGGTGTAGCTATGGGGGCAGCATGTGCCCCCATTTATGCAAATCTAGTTCTCCTTCAATGGGAATTACAGTACTTGTTCCCGTCTGTATTTTGGAAAAATATTAGGTTGTACTGACGTTTTTTGGATGACTTGTTCATTATATGGAAAGGACCAGTGAATGTTATTTCTGACTTTATTGAGTTTTTGAATTCTACTACTGACTTCTTAAAATTTACATTCAAATTTGACCAGGGTGGGATTGACTACTTGGATGTGAGGTTAGATAAAACTGAAGGGGGATTGAAATCAAGAATTCACAGAAAGGACACTTTTAGTAATTCTTACCTCCCTTATACAAGTGACCACCCTTGGAAACAAAAAAAGAGCATTGTTAAGGGCCAAATGGTCAGAACGGCCAGAATGACATCAGAGTAGAGTGATTTTATAGTAGAAATTGAGTTTATTTCTGATTTATTTACTTCAAGGGGTTACCCTAACTGGTTAGTTAAACAAGTGTCAGATGAAATCATACAAGGACGTGCTACAAGGTACTAACCCATTTTGGGGAAAGTACTGGAAACCTCTACGGGTGATGGAGTGGTTGTTGAACAGGTTTTTAACATGTCTTTTGTACTTAAACATAGTAACACTGCTAAGGATGTTAAGGCCCTAGTTCAAAGGAACTGGAAGATGTTAAGACACAATAAGGATATAGTGCACAAAGTGGGTGGTGAACCTAACTTTTTTTTAAAACAGTAACCAATTTAAAAAAAAGTTTTTATAGTAGTACTTATAGGAATACATACTACCCAGATAAAGGAACAAATAGATGTGGTAGGTGTGGATATTGTAGGCACATTTTGGAGGAAGTGGCTATTACCTTAAAAAATTATGGTAATAGTAGGATTTATTTCAAGAAGGGTAACTGTTACACTAAAGGTATTGTATATTTAGCCCTTTGTAGACACTGTCCAGGTTTCTACGTAGGGAAATTAGAGAGGGCGTTGAATAAACGCATTTATGAACATTTGTATAACATTAGGAAAGGAAATACAAATAATGCATTAAGTAAGCACCTACAAAATGAGCCTGAGCATACAGGCTTCCGATTTGGAATTCTTGAACAAGTCCCAGTAGATCCCAAGGGGGGAGACTGGGAGAATTGGTTATGCTGTAGGGAGACCAACTGGCAAATAAGATTGAATGCTGCCCACCCCCCAGGGCTTAACGATTATATTTCTATTAAGCCTTATTTAATCAAAAAGCAGAAGTTTTATAATGGTATTATTGGTGAATTTCATTTCTTTTAGTGGATATATTTCAAAAAGATTATTTTACTTATGGTATTTATAGGTTGTTTGTGTTTAAACCTTTATACTATACATATATTTTTTAAGTATTGTTTTTGTACTTTCAATGGAATAAGTGGACACTAATGTGTTTTTCTTTTATTTTTGAATGATTACATTCTGTGATTTTAAATGTGTGCTTTCACTTTAAATTTAACATGTCTTTTTTGGCGCCTTTTTTTGAACTCAGGTATTTAAAGATGGCTAACAGACAGTGATACTGTTTTAACACTTGAAAAAGCCCTACAATTAAGTTAGGGTGAAAGCGCGTGTGTAATTTATGCAATAAATACTACTTTGGATATACACCCTGTACGCTGACACAGCCGTTTTTCTTGGATCATTTACAGATATAGTTAACCACAATAGAAACAAGGGATTATTTGTATCTTCCATTTTCTTAGACTTATCTAAAGCCTTTGACATGGTGGACCATAACATTCTTCTCCAAACTTTATCTACCCTAAGCCTCAGCCCCTCCACTATATCATGGTTTACTAGCTACTTGTCTGGTCAACAGCAGGTAGTCCTATGGCATGACCAGCTGTCCCACCTGCTACCAGTATCCACAGGTGTCCCTCAAGGATCCATCCTTGGCCCATTATTGTTCTCACTATTCACCAACCAAATCAATTACTCCTCACTCACAGCATCAGTAGTACAATATGCAGATGACACCACCCTTATAAGTGCCCGCCCCACCTTAAAGGAACTGGAAGTCCTCACCCAAAACACTTTTACTCTAGCCAAAACATGGTTCACAAACATCAAACTTATTCTTAACCCCCCAAAAAAACTAAATTAATTATTTTTGGCCCAGGTCATGCTCCCCTCCCCCCTCAACAACACTTTCACCATTCACTCCAAAGATAACATTCAAATCACTCCAACTGCACACACTAAACTCTTAGGTGTAGAAATAGACAATAACCTCAAATTTGACATCCATATAGCACAAACCATTAAGAAGGTTAATAAAAAACTAGGACTTCTCTATAGGAACAAACACTTTATAACTAAACAAACCAAAGCTACTGTTCCAAGAACTCATCTCTTATCCATCCTTCTCTTTGCCTCTCCCATCCTTACTAATCTCCGCCAGAGTGATCTGAACAAAATGGAATCTTGTTATAACAAAATAGCCAGGTTTGCTACTGAAACCTCATACAAATCCCACCACTGTCTCACCCTTTGCCAACTCAGTTGTCTCAAGCTACCTCAACTACGTCTGTTTAATCTACTCACAATAGCGCATAATCTCGACCTTCCAGAAAAAAAAAACTGCACTTCAAAATATAATTAACCCCCACATCCCTACCAGAGCCTTACGATCCAGTTCTCAGAACCTAATAAGCGTTATCAGACACATAAATGATGCTGGCAAATCTCTCTTTGCCTGCACTATTGCCAAAATCTGGAACTCACTACCTAGCCAAATAACCTCCACTGTTCAATTTAAGAAACTCCTGAGAACCCACTTCTCAGACAACTGGCTTTGTTCATGCTACACCCCAGGTTAATGTGCACCAATACCATGTTCAAGGATTCTACTAAAGGTCCCATAATTCCTTTCACTGTAAAGCTTAATAATCACTGGTTATTTCTGTAACAAAATATTGAGAGTACTCATAATTTAGAAAGACGAAAAAAAAACAATTTTTTTTCTTGTGTTTATATTCTATATAAACCCTACTACTACAATCCTGCATGCTGACTTTACTAAAGGAATTGTTAATCTGTACATAACTTATGTTTATATGGAACCTATATCTCTGTATGATATTCTTTTGTAATTTCTTTATGACATGCTATTGGAGCTTTTCTCCTGGGCCTCTGCTGAAAATGGATATGTGTCCAGTCGGACTTTCCCGGTTAACAAATGTAAAATAAAATAAAATAAATAAATAAATGCTGTAGCAGTAGCTTTTGTTCAATAACCCACAAGGTATAGAAAAAATATTACTGCATAAAGCATAGTTTTATTATTTTTTTTTTTTGTGGGCAGGGCATGCTTGCAGGACACCTACATCTAACTTTGTCTTCCTCTCTGTCAGATTAGCAGACTACTCTAAAAAAAAAAATAACAGAATAATAGGTTTTGCATTAACATGCATTTTGTGCACTAAACTGGTTCTGGCAGTTGCATTGAGGCTCTTACCTCCTGTACATAAAGTGAATAGTTTGACTCTGAGCAAACCCCACAACTAAGCATTATACACACACTACATAGTATAACTCTAAAACTCCTACACTAATCTTAATGGATTAATCAGAGCTCAGTCAGACTGGACTAATGTGTTTCTGTTTTTGTTTCACTGGTTGAAAGCAGGAAGCAGCAGGATGTGGACAAAGCCAGAAAAAAAGAAGTCATGTTCTTACCATAATGTTCCATCTGTGTTGTTGATCTTCATTCATTCATGACTGATGGGTCTCGGTTCCGTCCTCAGAACCAACTCGGCCAATATAACAAGCTTGCACTAGCCAGAAACTCTTGAGCTAAGGTTATCCATAGTTCTCGTCTCCTCATCTCCTCAGATCAACTTTGCCCATAAGGATAAAAAAGCGGAGGCTTTGTCTGAGCAAATGCCCTATCATGTTACCAGGACCAAATCCGAACCTCCAGGAGTCTTTTGGAGGGAGCAGGAGGGTGGGATGTCATGAATGAATGAAGATCAACAAGACAGATGGAACGTTATGGCAAGAACATAACCACTTTATCTGATGTTGTTAATCTTCATTCATTCCTGACGGATGGAACAGAGTCCCTAGCTACTTTTTGTTCTGGGAGGCCCTATGGAAGGATATTCCTGAGCAGCATTGAGCCAAAGAATGCTCTTCCCCCTGGAGACCAAGTCTAATTTATAATGAGTGATAAAGGTACGAGGGGTAGCCCAAGTGGCTGCAGTACAAATGTCATCCATAGAAGCTCTGGAATGAAAAGCCACCAAAGTAGCAACTGATCTGGTTGAATGCACCTTGATTTTAGTTGTAAAACGCATTTGATTTTGTTGATAGACAAAAGAGATGCAGCCTCTCAGCCATTTCACCAAAGTGACTTTGGAAAGTGATTTTCCCAACTTGGGTCCTGAAAAAGACAGGAACAATTGGTCAGATTTTCAGAAAGATTTAGTCCTAAGTAGAAATGTAATTGTCTATCCACATCCAATAAATGCAAACAATATTCTTTATTAGAAAAGTTTGGGAAGAAAACTGGCAGGTTGATAGATTGATTAATATTTAACTCTGAGACAACCTTGGGTAGAAAGAAGGGGTTAGTCCAAAGAGATACGCTCTCTTTGTGAAAAACTATGTAAGGACATTTTACACACAAGGCCTGTAATTCTGATATTCTTCTTGCCAAGGTAATGGCTACCAATAATAAAGTCTTCCAAGACAAGAATTTTATATCGAAAGTGGCAGCAGGCTCAAAGGGATGATGAGTCAAAGTTTGTAGGACCAGCATCAAATTCCAAGGCTCAATGGGCTCTTTAAAGGCCGGTTTTATATGCATGACTCCTTTCAAGAAAGTTTTACAGAGACAGTGAGATATTAAAGAGGAATCTTGAAAACCATTATGGAAGTTTAAGATAGCTGCTACATGGACCTGGATCAGAGAAGCTGAAGCTCCTGAATGGAGTAAGATTGATAAATACTCCAACACTGAATTAATGGGAGCTAGAAAGGGGTCCAGTCCCTTTTCTCGAGACCAAAACACAAATCTGTTCCATTTACTATAATAAAATTTTCTGGTGGATGGTTTATGGGAAGCCAGAAGTATTTTTCATACAGGGGAAGATAGGTTATTTTGCCTGGCAATTACTAGAAGTGGAGGTACTAAGCTGTCAGCTTGAGGCTCGATAGGTTTGGATGGATCAACCCCTGTGGTTGTGACAGTAATCCTGGAGTTGGATCCAGAGTCCACGAGCGGTGAATAAGGTGAGGCCAAAGGAAAAAAAAAACAGACTTGTCGGGGCCAATAGGGTGCAATAAGGATTACTTTGCTTCTTAACTGAAGTGTTGTTATTAGAAATTGTGGAATCAGAGGAAAGGGAGGGAAGGCATAAATCAGTCTCAGGGGCCAACTGTGTGCTAGAGCATCCCTTGGGGATTCAGGGATTAGGGCAAAGTAGCTGCTGCATTTGTGGTTGGTGGGCGACATGAATAGATTGCAGGATGGCTGACCCCAGCGATGGAAAATTTATGTCGCTACTTTGGGATTGAGAGATCACTCGTGAGGCGGGAGAATGCATCTGCTCAGTTTGTCCACAATCACATTGGAGTTTCCAGGAATATGCATTGCTACCAGAAAGTGGTTGGAGGATATCGCCCACTGCCATACTGTCATGGGTTGCTGACACAACGGGTAGGCTCGGGTTCCCCCGTTTGTTGATATACCAGATGACCGACATGTTGTCTGAATGGATAGCAATTGTCCCCGATGGGAGGGCAGATTGGAATGCTTGCAATGCCAGAAGCATCACCCTCAGTTCTAGGACATTGATATGCAAAGTGCCTTGGACTGTCTTTCCCTGAAAATGTCCCCCCCCCACCGCATCAGGGATGTGTCAATGGTCACTACGGCCTTGAGCTGAGAGGGTGAGAAGGGACGACTCCATGATTCCATTTCTGGCTTTATCCACCAGTTCAGATCCTGCTTGCAGTGGTTCATTAAGCGGATTGGGTGAGACAAAGGATGGGTTAATGGGAACCACTGTGACGCTAGCAGCCATTGTAGTAATCTTATATGGAGTCTTGCTAGAGGAACTACAGTAATCATTGCTGCCATTGATCCTAGCAGTTGAAGGATAAGCGAGCTGGGACTTTGTCTTGACACAGTATCACTTGAAGTTGAGATCTTAGTCTCTGAAGCCAGTGAAGAGGAAGAGTGACAAGGCAAGATCTCGTGTCAAATGCTGCTTCTATAAATTCTAGGCTTTGAGTAGGTACTAGTTTCGACTTCTTCATTTATTGAGATCCCTAAGAGCCATGCTAGCTGTAGGGTGCAGTGCAAGGTGAGACGCAGTGGATGCTTGGTGGGGGAGGTAAAGAACCAATCGTCTAGATATGGAAACACCTGGAATCTTTGCAGTCTCAAGTGAGATTTTACTACTGCCTTACATTTGGTGAACACTCTGGGGGCTGTGGCGAGACCAAAAGGCAGCACTCAAAATTGGTAGTGATTAGCTCCCAGCCAGAAGTGGAGATATCTTCTGGAGTATTTGTCCATTTTTATATGGTAGTACACATCCTGGAGATCTATCGAACACATCCAGTCGTCTTTTTCCAGAAACGGAAGGATAGACTGAACCATGACCATCCAGAATTTGGTGTATCGGATGAACTTGTTTAGGATGCTGAGGTCCAAAATTGGCCTCCAGTCCTGTGTCTTTTTTTGGCACTAAAAGGAACCTTGAGTAAAATCCGGATTCTGTCTGGTCTGGTGGGACTGTTTGGATGACTCTTATTTGGAGCAGCTTTCAAATTTATTGTGATGCTACATCACAGTGAATGGGTGGAATGTCAGGATTTGCCTTGGCATTCTTGGGTAAAGATTGAAGGGAATGTGATAACCTCTGGTAATTATTGTCCGCACTCAGGAATCTTTTGCTATTGAGTGCCAGGCCAAGTGGTGCAGAGAGAATCATCCCCGACTGCTTCCAGAGGCAAGCAATTGGGCTGCTCTTCAGGAGAGCTGTTAGGGCTGCCCAGAAAAGGAATTTTTGGACCCCTGGTTATGCAGACCCCCTCTGCCTTGAGGGGCATCTTCCTGATGAGTTCTCTCCCCTACCCCAGGGGGAAAACTCGCCATGTGTGCCATGGAAAGACCCTTGGGATTTCCTGAACCACATCTTTCCACTTCTCTGTTTCCTAGTGTAGGGTCAATGGGAGTGGAAAAACGTATGCCCACAGCAGATAGGGTCTTGCCATCCTTCTCACACCTGGCTAGCGTGAGAGGAAGCATCAATGGGAGCGTTGACGAAGGAAGACTTGAAAGGGTCCGCAAAGTCGCACAAGTGCATCCAGGCATGACGTCTCATGACAATGCCTGCACCTGCTGCTCTGGCTTCCCCTTCAGTTGTATGTGCAATCAACTGCATGGACAAGTTAGATATGAATTCCAGGGTGGCATGCTGTGAAGCAACTTTGTCACGTTCCTCATCAGATACTGCTCCTTCTAAGGTTCCTGAGAGTTCTGTGATTCTGTCCCTTTGGAGACGGGTAAAATGTACCAAGTAATTCAATGACCATATGGCAAAGGTCATTGAAGCATAAACCTGCTTCCCTAGTCTGTCCATCATTCAAGACTCCCTGTTTGGAGGATGGACAGCAGAACTCTCCTCTGCGAGTTCTTTCCTTGTGGCCACCGCCACCACCATAGCATCTACTGCCAAGCCTTTGGACCACTGGGGCTGATCCTCTGGAGGGGAGAGTATTTGGTCCAGTCTCTAAGGGGCTTGGATAAATGGTGTCAGGGACTTTCCAGGTGCTCTGCATGATGAGCTTGACAAACTCATCTGCAGGCGGGGTCACCCAGGAAGTAGAGGGTTGGGCACAGAAAGCCTTCAAGAAAACAGATTCCTCAAAGTAAGGGTTGGTGGACTTCCAGTCACCCCTATGTTTCAAGATCTCCAGTATTTCTCCAAAGGAGACATCATCAGGGGTGACCATGGGGACCCTTCCCTCTCATCATAATCTGCATCTTTGGTGAGAGATTCCTCAGGAGAATCAACATGCTTCCTCTTGCACGATCTTCTCTTCAGGGGGAAGGTCTGAAGAGGACTCTGAAAAGAGGGTGTCCTGTGGTAGAGTATCTTGCTGCTCCCATGCCTGATGTCCCAGTCTAGTGGACTGTGGCAGCTGTGAACCAGAGGACACTTTTATATATGACATTCCAGCGACAAAGGAGCCAACTGCGAGCTTGCTGAGGCAAGTGCCCTCTCCATAACCTGGCAGGCAGGCCTGCCCGAAGAGGTATGGAAGCCTGGAACTGAGAAAGACAACCCCAGAACAGGGGTCACACCCTGCTCTGTTGAGCCTGCCACCAGGGAAGGAGCTGTGAGAGGATTCAGAGCTGCCAAAACAAACAGAACTGTAGATGGAGCCATAGAAAAAATCAGCACCATACTAGGGGTCATGGTTCTTACAGACCAGTCACGATCTCAATGGTGGGTCGGCTCCAACTGAGTCATGGTCCACAGGATAGGTTCCAGAACCACAGTACGTTCTACCAGTGGAACCGAAGAAGCTGGCACTGGGATAGGCGTCAGCATCGAGGGCTCCAAGACCTATGGGGTGGTTGAAGAAGGAATATAGGTTGGAGTCTGTGGAGAAAAACCTTCAGCTCCAGGTGGGAGGGAGTTCCTAGATGGAGTTGGGATGCCTCTAGCCACTAGTAGCTGATCCCGAAGTCTCACTACATCGAGCTCCAAAAGGCTCCTGGTGGAGCGGGTTGACATCCCCGATGGGGACTCAGGTCAGTCAAGGAATGGACTTAGCTGCTGTCCGGCAAAAGGGTCAATGGATGGAGAATATTGGGTCTTGGCTAGTGTCTCGACCTTCGGCACCATGGTTGGAAGACCAGAAGGTTGTGATGATGGGGCAGAAGTGACGAGTTTTAAGGGAGAAGTTATTGTTGGTGCCAAGAGGGTCTGTGGTACCGTGAAAGGTGTCAGTACCGTGGGAATAATGGTTGTCGATTCCATAATCAAGGACGGCACCATGGATGGAGGTTTAGGCTCCAGTACCAAGGTAGGTGTCAGAGTCTTTTGGCATATTTAGTTTTTGGTTCCGTATGAACCTAGGCCTTAGAAGTTTTTAGATCCTGGGACTGAGGAGATGATGGCACTAAAGCCCTTACAGAGCTCGCATAGAGGTTGAACCTTCAAATGTGGTACTCCTAGGCAATATACGCAGGAGAGATGCCCATCAGAGTTTGGCATCGTCCTGCCACATTTGTCACACTACTTAAATCCAGTAGTGTGACTAGGGATACACACACATGCACAGAAGAAGAGAATACCAACAATAGTATTTAGAATATCAAAAGGTAAAGGAAGGGAGGGGCCTGTATCAACAATGGTACAAAGAAATACCAACAAAGTAAAAGGAGAAAAAAAATCACTCACACAGAAAGGGAATTATTTCTAACTATAAACAACTAGGATAAAGGAAGGATGTTAGTATATAAGGCTAAATTTTCAAAATATTGAGAAAAACAGAACACTTAGCTTGAGAGCTGGCCTGACGTGTCTTGAAACTCTACACAGCAAATGAGATCTGAGGAGATGAGGAGAGGGGCACTATGAGTAACCTTAGCTTAAGAGTTTCTGGTTGGCATGAGCTTGTTATATCGCCCAAGTTGGTTCCGAGGATGGAACCGAGACCCATCCGTCATGAATGAATGAAGATTAACAAATCAGATCTTTTTTTAAAATTCTTAAAGCATCAGTATATAGTCACAAAGTAAGAAAAGTTTCTTTTAAATTTAATGTTGTGGCCAGGCCCCCCTGCCAGCACAGGCCTCTAGACAACTGCCTAGGTCACATAGTGCTGGATCTGGCCCTGCTACTGACAATTCTCTGAATCAGTTAGCAGTGTAAATCTGGCATTTCCAGTGGATAGCATATAACTAAGCAGCATTAACTTCTTCCACAGATTGCCACATTAGCATGCAGCTGTATCAGTGAGACTGCTGTTTACACTGAGGCATCAGCTTCCAATAACCTTAGTGGTAGAGCAGTCTAAAAATCAGAAAGGCTTAGCACAAGTGAGAAACCAGCAGCGTTAAGGCTTCCTGATCAAGATAAGACTTTCTAAATCCGAGCCACTATATCCAAGTAAAATGTTATATAGGAAGGATTACATAATTAAGGTCTGTCACTCCAAAATCCTTCCAGTTGAAGCTATAGAAATGTTTCTCAAGAAAGTAACTGTTAAGTTCTGTTATGTAGCTAATTTGAAACAATGATAGATGTTACTTTCCTATCCCCAAGTCCCATCTAGATGAAAGTAGAACATGAAGTGGTCTGTGATACAGATCTCCTTTACAGAACACCATTAGAGAGGGATCAACAGTGCACTCATGCAGTAAAACATAAACCATGTAAGCCACAGTACACAAAAATTCTAACTGACAAGAGTTTCCTCCTGTGCATGGACCCTAAATGTTCAACTTTTTAACATGTAAATGAAAAAGGGTAAAAGTGAGCCAGCACAAAAGACAAATGTCCCAAGTGATGTGTGATTGTTATTTAACTAGTGCAAGCAATTCAGTACACATGCAACATGTTTTAATGCATATTTGGGATATTTACACACAAATAAAAAGATTTCTTGCTTGGGAAGTACAAGTGGTTCAACAGCAGAAACAATGTACAGTTCATAAATTTCTGATTACAGCCCTGTTGAAGATACCCAAAGTATATCAGGCATATATATTAAAATTACAGACAGATGTACCTTAACTGAAGAGCAAGCCAGACGAGACTTATAAGGTGATTCTGGCAGTTGCAAATGAGAAAGCTAGTGGAAGTGGAGAATTGAAAGTTGTCCAAAAAGTAATCTTTTTAGCCAAGCAAAATGTCCCTGTGAAAGTTCTACTGCTTTCTTTTATGACATTCAAAACTTATGATGATTCAGAGGAGGAATTATTAGTAAATGGTGAGATATCCACCCCAGCATGCAGAAGACTTCAAATCTTGTATATCCCAATGCCTTTTGCTATGGCAGTAGTGCTCAAGAATGGAAGAGGTCTGAAGTAACAAGACTGAAATTAAAACAGTACAGTAAAGTAAAAAATGTAATCACCATATCAGCCGATCCTCAATGAGGCCTTTTATAGTGGGTAATAACCTCTTTTGATAATTACAGCCTGGTACAGTTTTCAAATGTTTTTCATTCCTGTTATAGAGTCCTTCTATTTTGCGTAACTTGCTCATTGTGGTATCTTTTCAAGGTCCAAACAAGCTACTGTATTACTTTTTTCATTCATTATTAGGGCTGTCATTAAATATAATGTCCCTTTCAAGACATACATTGCTAAGCACCTAAACTCAAGAGACCTCAACATTTCTTTGCCAGGAAGATCTCAGGTCTCAGTACCTTTAGCAACTATGATAGGCTGCAAGCCTACTCTGTCCCTATACTCAGTGCTGTACAGACTCATGAAAGGTGATCTTTGCTTAGCTTTCCATGCTATGAATGACCCAGCACACTCTGAACTTCTTCAGATAAATAGAACCAGTGGAAGCAAACACCTGGTCAAGAAACCTAAACCTGGTCAAGCTGCATCAACAACACAAGATGGCATGAGAGATACCTAGCCCATAATATCCCCCATTATAAAGCAAAGTGCTTTCCTAGCATCATTTACAACCAGGCTGGATTACTAGATGAGTGATCATAAATTTTCACCAGGGATTCATCCATCCATCCATAACCCCTTTTCCCATTGTTACACATATGGTGGGGGTGTCAACAAGGCTCATCCCTGCCATGGTTTCACTAGAGATATGTGAGGAAAATTTGTTTAATGGGAAACACAGCATTCCACTAGTACTGTGTAATGTGGATGGGTTTCCCAGAGGTCTCCTTGACCGTAAGGTAAGAACCTATGGTTGAAGGTCTGGGCACCTATGGTTGGCATACATTGTAGGCTAGGGGGCTCATATTCCCTGCATTACTCAGTTGAATATCCATCTACTGCACATACAAGAAAAAAGGATATACTTGCCTGACTTGACAGAAAATCTGTTTTCAGTCACAGAATGGAAAGCCCTTCCAAACAAATTAGGAAGGTAGAATGGTAATAAGCATATACTGTCCTTACAGACCAATTGTTATGGAGGGTAGATAATTGTTGTGGTGAGTATCTATTTATCTCTCATTTCTGGTGTCTTCTGTAGGGAGTAACTGTTAGGATGAATTCTAAGCAGTACAATTTAAACCTCCCTGAGGCTGTGAGTTGGATGGTCTAAAGCAAGAATTCTGAAGGCTGAGTCTTGAAGCCCAATGGACCTAGGCCCATGGAACAGGTGGATCAGGCTCTGAGTGCACCCCAGATGATCTGTGTTTGACTAGCAGTATTTGTGCTGAAGGGCTAACAGGGTATGATCAGGAGTAAGAGGAAGGTGCCTCCTTATGGGGGTAGAGATTTGATAGTTCCTGTCTGTTTATTGCCACTGAGTACATGGAGGCACATAATAGAGATACATTGGACAAGTGGGCTTGGTCCTTCCAAGCAGGTGATGGTGTCCTTCAGTACATGTGAGTGGAAGCAAGCAAATATAAGGGAAGGTCTGCTGTGGCACTGGTACTGACGTTAGCCATCAGAGGGGTAACGGTTATGGCCTCATATCAGAAATTATGAATGCCTTTTCAGCATCTGCAGTCAGATGTTGTCCTGCAGAAGTGAGTAAAAGCTAGAAATGATACTCACTATACAAGAAATAAGTAGGCCATGCAGGAATGGTAAAAGCAGAAACTGGTGATCACTCTTCAGGAAATAAATAGTCCAACCAACAAAACACGAAGACTGATTGGTCAGTAGCATTAGATAGATAGACAAATAGATACACACAGATATACACAGACATCCTGAGACAAAGAGATCAAAAGACTATATAAAAATGTATAGATTTTTAATTCTATACATTAGACCTGTTCATACTTCTCGACTGTCCAGATTTTTGCCTCATGTTTTTGGTCTCTTCCTCATAAAACTTGTGGTTTTCTGGCAAATCACTAGGGATTGAAGTCACTGAATAATGACATACATTTGAGTTTCAGACTTTATGTCTTTCATAAAATACATGTTAGCACAAAACCTGCTGTTCTATCAACTTTCTAAGTTTATAAGGGCAGTATATAAAATCTGTCTGTATTTTTGGACCTTTGACCCCATTATTTTTAGCTCTGTCCAGATTTCTTGTTCTAAGAAGTTGAGCGGTATGGAACTGTTGAATGTTAATGGAATTTCAGGGCCTCAAACATCTACCCTATACAGATAGGCCAAAAGCCCTGTCCCTCTACTCAGTCTCCTACAGACTTGTCAGAGGTGACCTCTGTCTGGCACACAAAGCAATCTCAGACCACGCCCTGATGGGACTGCTGCATAACCGCAAGTCAAGCTCCACTCGAGTAACCCGCACGCGAAACCTCAACCTGGTCTGTGACAGCAATAGGCCTTGTTGGCGGGACAGATTTGCGTCCCAGAGGCTCCCCCTTTTGTGGAATAGACTCCCTCTCCACGTAAAGCAGAATACCCCATTAAACCTTTTTAAGCGCAACCTGGATGAGGAACTATAAATACAAACTTGGGATTCCACCTATGTCCTTGCTGGACAGTGGCATAGGGTGCTGACTTATTGGAACATGGCTAAATTCTTGCCTAGGCTTATAAGGGCCTTAGGGCCAATAGCCTATTAACTTCCTATGATCCTATGATCTCAGTTTCAGTAAACAAATACTGTCTAATTATCACTGTCTAAAATCATGTAGAAGTGCATCCATTCTCAGAGGCTTATAGGATAATAGGTGTTTACTAGGCTAATGACCACAAGGTATATGGTATATAGGTTTGTGTTTTTATGTACTGGCACTTTAAGCATTGTATGCTTAATTGATGTGTGGATTGTTTTATTGATATGCTATTTAAATGACTCTGGTGTTCTTTAGTATTCAGTCTGAAGAAGTGGTAGGAATATACTGTGAAAGCACTTACTCTTTTACTTTTTTGTTTTTATTAAAGTTTTGTGGATTTTACCTAAAGCTGTGTTGGACTGGTACTTATTGCCTCTACTAATGACCACATGGGCCTTTTTAAGCCTAACCATGCATCCCAAATCTCTGACAAATTCTGGCACCCTTGATAAGTGTAAGCAGGGGCATGAGAGATGAAACATTTACAAGAAGGGGCCTGGGAAATGAACTATTTACTGTGTCCATTAGAGACATAGATGGCAAATCAGGGATGAATTTCCTGTTCCCCATCCAGTTGTCCAAGTTACTCTTGAACATAGCTGTTGAAGACTGGGGGGATGGAGGGTGAGATGGGCACTTAGTGATCTAAAAACAGCAATTTTTTTAAAAACAAATATTTACTACCACAACATAGGTTCACTTAGAGGACATTTTAAGCTTAGCCAATTTCCGTTTTGGTGTTTGAATTAACATTTCCTGATTGGTCTTACCTATCACATGGCTGATAATTGCACATTAGCCCTAGTGAAAATAACTGCTCATACCATAGATAATTTGGGGGGACCCATGTAAGGGATGCAGCATTTAGGAACTGCTTCTATCCTTTACTGGCAAGCACATTTTCTATTACCCATCCTTAGATCCAAGTTGCATTAGAATATGGACAGGGATGAGCTTTGTTTTACTTGAATGGATAGTCTGCAATCCTCTGCTGCTCCAGCAGCAGCCCCCTCTAAAGCCACTCCAGTTTTCCACTACTTGACTATTTCTCCTCAGTTACCATAAACACTGTTCAAACCTGTCAGCGTGCATACTGTTTTCTTATTTACTTCTACAATGAAAACAGCACAAACACTGAGCCATTTGCTAAACAAACAATACAGTCTTGCAATGAAAACAGACTTTGCATGAGCAGTAAACTTTTCTGCCCTTGAAACTCACATTCATTGAAACGACATTAAAACTCACATTCAAAGAAAATGCATCTGGCCAGTGGAGGATTACATTTACCTTTGGGCTGCTTTCAAATCACAGGCTCCTTGCAGACATTTTTAGGGACATGCATATATGTATGTGTTCTTTGATTCACCTTCCTTATTGTATTAAATTATATTCTTTGTATAATACAGCACCACTTGTTAGAATGTGTTTTAAATTTGTAGTTTTGAACAGTCTTCTAGTAAGCAATGAAACAAAATCTATGAACCAATAATGACAAAACTACCAATTTCAAAAAATTTCAACCATAAAAGGCCACTCAAACTTCTGTCATTACAATCCACCAATATCAGTAAATATGCAAAATCTCTGAGTAAAGTCATCTAAATAATTCCATATTAAAGGGATCTGTAACTAATGAAGAAGTTGTTAATAGCAGACAATTTTATATTTCATTGTTGCATCAACAAATAAAGTGCCTGATGCCCTTGAAGAATAAGTTGCCTATGTTGCATTAAAAAATGATAAGCTAGTAAATACTGCAATAGGGAATGGATAGCAAACTGATAACAGGTTCATAGTTACTAGGTAACTCCTCCAGAGGAGGACATTCACAGGACTGCAACTTCCAATCTCTTTAAAGTACAACACAGTACAGTATCAGCAATCCATCTGCATACTGTGGGAGTAGAACCCACAGCTTTCTATATCAAAAGCAAGTAAACACACACACAATCCTTGAAATCCCTAAAGCAGCATATATCAGAATACTGGTCTACTTTACATGGTCGACTGTTCAGAAAGTCGACTTTCATATGGCCAAGACCATATGATCGACTTTCAAAAAGCCGACCATGCAAACTAAACACATAAACACAACAAACACTTACCTTAAACTGTTAGCAGGGGGGTTACACCCCCCCATAACTTAAATATACCAACTCTGAGATCGCACTACAGTGCGGAAGAAGGAAAGTTTCCTATTCCGCACTGTACGGAGATAGTGGTTCCCCATGGTCGGCTTTTCGAAAGTCGATCATAAGGTCTCGGCCATACGAAAGTTAACTTTCTGAAAAGTCAACCATGTGAAGGGGACCCCTGAATACACACACGCACACAATCCCTGAAGCAGCATGTATCTGAATATACACATACACAATCCCTGAAGCAGCATATATCTGAATACACACAAACACACAATCCCTGAAGCAGCATATATATGAAGACACACACAATCCCTGAAGTAGCATATATCTGAATACACACACAAAATCCCTGAACCAGAATATATCTGAATGCATACACACAATCCCTGAAGTAGCATACATCTGAATACACAAACACACACAAAATCCCTGAAGCAGTATATATATGAATACACACACACAATCCCTGAAGCAGCACATATCTGAATACACGCACACAATCCTTGAAGCAGCATATATCTGAATACACGCACACACAATCCCTGAAGCAGCATACATCTGAATACACACACACACACAATCCCTGAAGCACCATGTATCTGAACACACACACACACACACACACACACACACACACACACACACACACACACACACACACACAATCCCTGAAGCAACATATATCTGAATACACACACACAATCCCTGAAGCAGTATATATATCTGAATACACACGCACACACGCGAGCTCGCGCACGCACACACACACTCCCTGAAGCAGCATATATCTGAATACACACACACAATCGCTGAAGCAGCATATATCTGAATATACACACACACAAAATCCCTGAAGCAGTATACATCTGAATACATACACACACAATCCCTGAAGCAGCATATATATGAATACTCGCACGCACACACACACACACACACACACACACACACACACACACACACACACACACACACAAAATCCCAAAAGCAGCATATATCTGAAGTCACACACACAATCCCTGAAGCAGCATATATCTGAACATACACACACACAAAATCCCTGAAGCAGCATATATCTGAATACGCACACACACAATCCCTGAAGCAGCATATATCTGAATACACACACACACACACAAAATCCCTGAAATAGTATATATCTGAATACACACACACGCATAATCCCTGAAGCAGCATATATCTGAACACACGCACACACACAAACACACACAATCCCTGAAGCACACACACAATCCCTGAAGCAACATATATCTGAATACACACTCACAATCCCGGAAGCAGCATATATCTGAATGGGTCTAGGACACATGCTCGACTAGCATATGTCCGAATCACAAAACATTGAACACACATACACGAAAGCGCTTAACATCGAAAAGCGCTTCCGTGTACTTGTAGTTCAAAAAAAAAATCTACGTTTCTGCAGGCACACACACCCTACTTTATTATTCTCACTCCGAGATCACACTACAGTGGGGAAAAGGGAATTTTCCCTTACCCACACTATAGTCCGATCTACGAAACAGGCAAACATACATGGAAGCGCTTGTCGATGTTAAGCGCTTTCGTGTATGTGTGTTCGATGTTTTGTGATTCAGACATATGCTAGTCAAGCATGTGTCCGGATCCCATCTGAATACACACACAATCCCTAAAGCAGCATATATCTGAATACACACACACAATCCCTGAAAAGTACAGTTTTGTACCTACCATAAATGTAGATGTCCGATAGATATGCAACTGCAGTCCTGACATATGGGTTGTCCTGCCTCAGGCAGCCCTTCGGTCGGCCGGATTCCAAAGTCTGGGTCCGGCGTCGGCTGATGTCGCCTCCTCCCCGACGTCAGAGCGGCTGGAGTATAAAGGCATCCGCCGACGCCATCTTCTTCAGTGTTTCTTGCCCCAGATGCCAGGTGCCCTCCAAGGAAGGCTAAATTTTGTGAGTGGATAAGCAAAAATTTCCAGACATGCACAACAGTAATAAACAGATACACCATAACAGATATCCCCAGCTAAACAGGAGAGGGGGAAAGGACCCAAGGGAAAAAACAGAGGGGTAGGTGGGAGGGAAAACCTGACTGCAGTTGCATATCTATCAGACATCTACATTTATGGTAGGTACAAAACTGTACTATGTCCTTCAAGAATGCAACTGCAGTCCTGACATATGGGTTGAATACCATAGCCAAGCTGGGGGTGGTAGGATCTAAGCAAGGGATGGTGTAGCTAAAAGACCCTGCAGGACTGCAGAAGCAAAGCCTGCTCGAGATCTGGAGTATAAAGGCAGGTTGTAGTGTCTGGTAAATGTATGCACGGAGCTCCATGTAGCAGCCTCTAGAATGTCCTTTGTAGCCACTCCTCTTAGAAAGGCTGTGGATGTGGCTATAGCTCTGGTTGAGTGTGGTCTTATACTGTCTGGCACACCCTTTCCATGGAAGGAGTAACAGAATCTGATGCAGTGTCCAATCCATTTTGAAATTGTTTGTTTGGAGACTGTCTTTCCTTGCACTCCGGCAGCATAGGCTACAAATAGTTGGTCAGACTTCCTGGTGGTCTTTGTTCTGTCCAAGTAGTAGCGTAGTTGTCTGTGTATGTCTAAAGTATGCAGCAGCTTTTCCCCTTTATTTTGAGGATTGGGAAAGAAAGTAGGCAGGTGAATTGCTTGATTTAGAGACACCCTGGATATCACTTTTGGCATGAATGAAGGATTGGTCCTTAGAGAAACTCTGTCCTGATGGAAAATGAGAAAGGGAGGTACTGCCATGAGGGCCTATATCTCCGAGACTCTTCTTGCTGAGGTAACTGCCAACAGGAAGACCGTTTTCCAGGAGAGGAATTGCATTTCTGAAGATGCTGCTGGTTCAAAAGGAGGAAGAGTTAATTTTTCCAAGACGTAGTTGAGGTCCCATGCAGGAACTGGTGGTTTTCTGGGAGGTCTGATATTCTTTATCCCTCTTAGAAACTGTCTTCGCAAGGGATGCGAAAACACAGGTGGGTCACAGTTGTAATTTGTTGAGATTGCTGAAGCGTGGATTTTAATGGAAGAATATGAGAGGCCATTATGAAACATTTCTGCCAAGTATTCTAATATCTGAGGTATGCTCATCACTGATGCATCCTGTCCCTTTTTGGCATTCCAGATGATGAATCTCTTCCACTTGGCCGAATAGGTTTTTCTGATGGAAGGTCTGCGTGCTTCCAGCAAGATTTCCTGAACCTTTTCGGAGAGGGGGACATGGGACAAAGTCATGGAACCCTCCAAGCTGTCAGTTGTAATGTTTGCAGGTTTTGATGAACAGTCCTGTAATTGTGTTGAGTTAGGAGCAGAGGCCACTGGGGCAAGGGCCACGGTTTGGTGTGAGTTATGCTCAGTAGCAAGGGATACCAATGCTGCCTCGGCCAGTCTGGAGCTATCAGTATTCCTTTTGGTTGCTCTGCTTTGATCTTCAGTAACACCTTGGTCAGTAATGGTAGAGGAGGGAATGCATAGATTTTTAGGGTATTCCAGCTGAAGGAGAGAGCATCCGTTCTCCAGGCTAGAGGATGGTGTGTCCTTGAGCAGAACCTGTCCAGGTGGTGACTGAGATGAGAAGCAAATAGATCTATGTCCGGTCTTCCCCATGCAGTTGTTATTTGTGAGAAAATGTGTGGATGCAGCATCCATTCGTGTGGATCCACGAAATTTCTGCTCAACCTGTCCGCCAGTACATTGTCCTTGCCCGGAACAAACTGGGATTGCAAATGGATGTTCAGTTTCAGGGACTTTTCCCAAAGAGCCATTGTTAGTCTGCAGAGGGGATACGAGTGAGTGCCTCCTTGTTTGTTTATATACCACATGACAGTGGTGTTGTCTGTCCTTATTAGCAGATGGCCTTGTTGAAGAGATTTTCCAAAGGCTTCTATTGCATGCATCACTGCCAACATCTCTTTTTGATTTATGTGCAGAGGCATTTCCGTGGGAGTCCATTGACCTTGAATGCATCTGTCCTCCATGTGCGCCCCCCATCCATGATCTGAGGTGTCTGTTGTAATGGTTTGACTTGCTTGAACTTTGTTGAGGGGCATGCCCTGGTTTAGATGGCTTGCTTGAGCCCACCACAAAAATTCCCTTTGCAGGCCTGGAATGAGTGGTATTACATCTTCTAGGTTGTGGCTGTGTTGAGACCATAAGCTCTTTAGATACCATTGTAGCTTTCTCATGTGTAGTCTTGCCAGAGGGATCAGAAGGATGCAAGATGCCATGAAACCCAGGGCCTGCAGGATCTTCCTTGCGGTCAGCTGGGTAAGTTTTGCTAGGCTTTTGAAGTAATCTGGTAAATGCTGTTGTTTCTCCTCTGTGAGGAAAGCCATTTGTGATTGTGTGTCCAGTTTTGCTCCTAGGAAAATAATCTTTTGGGATGGTAATAGTCTTGATTTTTTAATGTTGACTGTGTATCCCAAAGCCTGTAGCAACTGAATGACATAGTCCAAGTTTTTTATCAATGCTTGTTTGCTGTCTGCTTGTATGAGGCAGTCGTCCAGGTAAGGGTATATTTGAATCCCCTGGAGTCTGCAATGTGCAACTACTGATGCCAGGCATTTCGTGAATACTCTGGGCGCAGTAGATAAGCCAAACGGCAATGCTGAGAATTGATAATGCTCTGTTCCTGCAAGAAATCTGAGGTATCTTCTGCAGCTGTGTCTGATTGGGACATGCAGGTATGCCTCCTTGAGGTCCAGAATAACCAGCCAAGACCCCTTGCCCAGCATGGGAAGGAGTTGCTGTAATGTGAGCATTTTGAATTTTGGCACAATGAGAAAGGTGTTTAGAACAGACAAGTCCAGTATAGGCCTCCATTGCTTTTCTTTTCTTGGAACAAGGAACAGTCTTGAATAGAATCCCTGGCCTTGTTCCTGAGGAGGAACCTTTTCTATAGCTTTTATTTGTAACAGCTTTGCAACTTGTAAGAGAGCCTCTGCCCTTTGATTTTGTGGCAGGTTTGGCATGCCTTGTCTCGTTGGTAAGGTGTGGAAGTGGAACCTGTAACCTCTGTCTATTATGTCCAGAATCCATTTGTCCTTGGTTAAAATGTGCCAGTTCTTTGAGAATAATGATAATTTTCCTCCTAGAGGTGCTTCTCTTTGAGCCTTGGTAGACGGAGTGATAGTCAAGTCATTGTGATTGTCCCTGTGGTGCAGGTGAACTCCCTGCGCTACTTCTTTGATTTGGTGGTTGCCATTGGCGGCCCCTGTAGGAGCCTCGGTATTGCCCTCTACCTCGAGCACGCCTGTTCTTTCCCCTTTGAAACTTGTCTGAGTCTGGAAAGGACCAATTCTTAGAAGGCCAATTCCTGCTGAATCTGGGAGGCTGAACCTGGAGGAAATCCTTGACAGTTTGTACTGATTTTGCCTTTTCCTCAATAGACTTCAACACATCCTCTGCATTAGCACCAAAAAGCTTCTGTTTTTCCAGAGGTGCATCCAGGAGCTTAACTTTAACATGGTCTGGCAGTGGCTGTTCTTTCAACCAAGCATCTCTACGTATAACGGCCCCTGTCATGGCTGCCCTACATGAAACTTCCAATGCATCATAACCACACTGAAGAAAATGATTGCTAACCTGCTGAGTGTTATGAACCAAATCCTGCAATGCCTTTCTATCTATAGGCTCAGGAGAGGCTAACTTTTTCTGCAAATCATCCATTAAGTAATCCTGGTACTGAAACATATGAAAAAGGCAGTTGAGTGACCTCATGGCAAGGGTGGAAGAGGTATAAACTTTTTTGCCCCATCTCTCCAGGGACCTAGCTTCCCTGTCAGCGGGCAGAGGGTTTTTGGCCGAGGAAGAAGCCACTGCCTTGGGGCCCTGTGAAATAGTCTCTAAATCCACAGAGTGGGCCTTAAAGAGATGCTTATGGGTTTCAGGAACCCTGTAATATCTGTCAGGTGTGACAGGAGCAGGAGGGAGAGAATCAGGCGAAGTACTGGAGTCTGAGTATACATCATCAAGGACATCCAACACTGGAGGAATAGCTAAAGGTCTGTGTTGGGGTAGCTTAAGGAAGCTATGTAGCCTTTTCCTGGAGTCAGAGAATTCCTGACCCTGCCACTGAAAATGTTCTCTCATGGAGTGGAGAACTTCACCAAAAGAAATATCCTCTGGAGGGGTGGCAGAGGGAATTGAATCCTCAGCATCCGAGTCCTCATAGGCCTGGAAGGATTCTTCCTGGGTATCTGAGTGCTCTGAATCCCCAGAGGCTTCATCTGAAGAGAGGGTGTCTATCTGCTCAGTTCTAGGCCTTTTATCTGCAGGCGGCTGAGACCCTCTGTCTGGGTGCGGCTGAGAACCCCTGATAAGAGAGATTAAATCTGCAGCAAGAGTCATGATCTGTCTATCAGAAGAGGGACCCTGAGCAGTAGGCTTAGGATGGGCCTTGGCCTGGCTGGCAGACTTAGCACGTGCAAAGGCCTTGATGGACATGGATACCGGAGGCCTAGCTGCCCCACGTGCAGGGGTAACCTTGTCCACAGGAATGGTGTCGGGTAAATCCAGAGCTTCGGTTTCTGGAGGAAAATCAACAACCGGCACCGGTGAAATCTCCGGGACCGAAGAACGCGTTAAAGCGGTGTCATCGGCCTGGGGCGGTAGAATTGCTGCTTCCGAAGGGACCGAAGCACTCGCAGAGGGCTTAGGAGAGGTATCGGTGGAAGACGCGGGCCGAGGATGTCGGTCCCGGTCCTTGCGTTTTTTGGTAGATTGAGCTGTCAGTTGTTCCGACAGCATGATGTAAGCGAAAGATTCACCAAAAATGTCTTCAGCAAATTCTGCCCAGCGCCTGAGTGTGCGCTTATTAAAGCAAGCACAGGCCAAGACGTCGTGGTCTGGGCCCAGGCAAGGGAGGCAGTAAGAATGGAAGTCCTTATGAGGTATTTGTTTACCACAAGACAAACAATTATTAACTTTTTCAATTTTTTCTGACATCGGCTGAGGCAAGTAAAATGTTCTAACGGGTACTTAGCTTTTAGATGACTTCGGTAACTGAAAACACAGGAGCTGACCGACCGGCACTTGCGAACGGCTTCTGCTTCGGGCACCGCGTGGGAAGAAAGACTGAAGAAGATGGCGTCGGCGGATGCTTTTATACTCCAGCCGCTCTGACGTCGGGGAGGAGGCGACATCAGCCGACGCCGGACCCAGACTTTGGAATCCGGCCGACCGAAGGGCTGCCTGAGGCAGGACAACCCATATGTCAGGACTGCAGATGCATTCTTGAAGGACATCAGCATATATCTGAACAATCACAATCCCTGAAGCAGCATAAATCTGAATACAGACACACAATCCCTGAAGCAGTATATATCTGAATACATACACACACAATCTCTGAAGCAGCATATATCGGAATACACACACACAAAATCCCTGAAGCAGCATATATCTGAACACACACACACACACACACACACACGCACACACAATCCCTGAAGCAGTGTATATCTGAATACACACACACAATCCCTGAAGCAGCATATATCTGAATACACACACACACACAATCCCTGAAGCAGCATATATCTGAACATACACACACACACACAATCCATGAAGCAGCATATATCTTAAGACACACACACACAATCTCTGAAGCAACATATATCTGAATACACACACAATCCCTGAAGCAGCATATATCTGAATACACACACACAATCCCTGAAGCAGCATATATCTGAATACACACACACACACACACACACAATCCCTAAAGCAGCATATATTTGAATACACACACAGACACACAATCCCTGAAACAGCTTATATCTGAACACACATACACACACAAAATCACAATCCCTGAAGAAGCATATATCTGAATACACACATACAATCACTGAAGCAGCACATATCTGAATACACACACAAAATCCCTGAAGCAGTATATATCTGAATACATGCACACACAATCACTGAAGCAGCATATATCGGAATCTGCCTGGAATGACATGATTGACAGACCTCGATGCTTTGCCAGAGATGGCCTGCATCTGTCACCCCTGGGCTTCTGGATACTGGACAAGGCTCTTGCCACCCCTATAGTGCCTTTTTTAGGTTGTGTTCCAAAGACCAAATTACCATTGTAACAGCTACAAACAAATGCAATCTGAAGGTCGTGCTGCTCAACGCTAGAAATCTAAATCTCAAAATGCACTCACTCTAAGCACTCCTTAAAATGGAGAACATCGACATTTGTGCTGTAACAGAGACCTGGTTCAAGGCACCAGAAATCACCCCTGCACTACCAGGCTATAACTCATTCCATACATTTTGGCCCCAGAACTTGGACCAAAGCTCCAAAGGCATGCGCATACCTCCAGACTGGTTGCCCAACATAACGCATCAGAGATACTTCAGGTGCAGCTAACATTGGTAAAACAATGATTCAGGTTGTAGCCTGTTATAGGTCCTCAACCATGTCCCAAGACTCACACTCAACATTCCTAAGCACCCGGAAAATATTAGGGTCCAACCTAATACTCTCATACTGGGTGACTTCAAATACCCCTCCATTAACTGGGAAAACTACTCATATACCAATACACTTGCCAAAGATTTCCTGAAATTCATTAATTCTAAAGCCCTGGAGCAGATTGTTCTTACCCCCACTAGAGGAAGAAACATCCTTGAACTGGTCAATACTAACATGGGCGACCATTGCTCTACACCAATAGTCAACACCTCCCTGGTTAGATCTGACCACAAACTAATCACCTTGGAAATCCACATAAATCTTGTAGATTGTATAAAGCCTTTATGAAAGAAATTTTTCTAAGACCTCCAATAAAGGATCCCTTACTGCCTTGGGATCTTACTGCTGTACTTGAAGGTTTGACACAACAATAATTTGAACCTTCAAACAAATATGACCTAAATTTCTATCATGGAAGACTGTTTCTTTGGCAGCCATAACTTTGACAAAAAGAATTTCTGAACTCTAGGCTATATCAGCAAAAACTCCTTACATTGTTTTTCATAAGGATGTGGTTTCTCTGTGGACTAACCCTTTTTTTTAAACCTAAGGTAGCATCTGAAAATAACTAACATTAACCAATCCATTCACTTGCCAGTTTTCTTCCAACTAAAGGTGAGTACATGCTACACCTCCTTGATGTACAGAGACAGCTAAGTGTTTAACTTCACAGGACAAAAGAGTTTAGAAAATCAGAACAGCTTTTTGTATCTTTCTGTCCAAATCACCTAGGCCAACCCACTTCTAAAGTTACCCTAGCTAAATGGATTACATACTGTATCTCATGGATTTACTCTCAGGCGGCGATGATTTTACCAAAACCTCCCCGAGCTCACTCAACTAGAATCATGGCAGTTACATGGTCCAAGACTCATACCTTTGTTTCACATTACATCCTTGACCTAGTCATTACTAACATGTGCGACCATTGCTCTACACCAATAGTCAAACTCCTCCCTGGTTAGATCCAACCACAAACTAATCACCATGTAATCCACATCCCTCCCACCCTCACCCCACTGCAAAGGTAACCACCATGAAAAACTTCTCCAAAGCTAACTTTGGGCTCCTAAAAACAGAGGTGGCTAACTTCACGGCACACATGCAAATGGAGACTAGTTGCATGACCACCAAATCATACACCAATACACTGTACGAACATGTATACAAATGCATGGATCTCGCCATACCCAATAGAACCAAGACGCTCTCCTCTATGGAAAAAAAAAAAGGAAGCCAATCAGGTGGTCCCCTGCCATAAACAAACTCTACAACAGAAGGAAGAAATTGATGTGGAATAAGGTGAAGTCCCAAGACTGGAAAAACTCCCTTATCAGCCTCAACAAAAAGTTGAGATCCCTCATCAAATCCTCCAAAGCTAGCTATGAAAACAGAATTGCAGCAGATAGTAAAGACAACCACAAGGCCTTCTATAGTTATGTAAAGAATCTCCACAGCAATACCCAGATTTACTCTGAGCTACTGCACAATGGTACCTCCCATACCGAGCCAACAGATATTGTCAATAAACTGGCCATCAGATTCAGTGCCAACTTTACCCCTCTCTCCCCCACCAAAGGACCAATCACAATACCAGTAGATTTCCAGGCATCCAGTATTACTGCTGCACAGGTTAAAACAGCACTAAGGCCAAGACTACAGCTTTTATTGGACTTGACAATATCCCTGGCTGTGTTCTACATGTGCTACAGAGTGAACTGGCACCTCACCCTGTTCAATCAAAGCCTCACCTCAGGCTTTGTCCCTACCAAATGGCACACTGCTACAGTCATCCCTCTCCACAAAGGAGGAGCAACTACAGACCCTGGGAACTATTGCCCCATTAGCTTGATTAGTCTAATATGCAAAGCTATGGAACGCATCATCGTGGAACTAATAAACAAGGATATATGGACTCTCCAAACTCTGTATCCAACACAGGTTGGTTTTGCGAAGGGTAGATCATGCCTGCTCAACCTGGTCGACTTCTTTGAGTCAGTCACCAGAGATGTGGATGAAAGCAAGGTGGTTCATACAGCCTACCTTGACCTGGCCAAGGCATTTGATGCCATTCCCCACTCAGGAATCATAGAAAAACTCACTAAGCTAGGCATCAACCCCTATATCATTAGGTGGGTTGCAAATTGGATCACAGATAGAACCCACAATGTGAAAGTAGCTGACTCCAAGTCAGGCTGCTGACCAGTCATGATTGGAGTCCCACAGGGTTCGGTCCTGGGTCCACTCCTGTTTAGTATCTACTTCTCTGAAGTCCAGGCCAACATAAAGGGACTCTGGCTGAAAAAGTGCGCAGACAATTGCAAGTTGTGAGCCATTAACCCCCCCCCCCCCAAGTGATGTTGACATCCTACAGAAAGGCCTCACTGAGACCGACTGGTGTCAAAACCATGGTCTTAAGCTCAATGCCAAAAAATGTGTTATCATCCCCTTTGAGAAAAACCCGGTACCCATGAATTACCACATTAATGGTAGTCCACTGAACACAGAAGCTGTTATAAGAGATCTGGGAATGCAGGTTGACAGCAACCTCTCTTTTGACCACCACACTGCCACTGTGGTCAGAATGTCCTTCTATGTGGCACATCTCGTTACTAAGGGTTTTGCATCCAGTAAGAAAGAGGTAATTGTCTCCCTCTACTCTTCCCTCATTAGGCTAATTGAGTACAATGCCCCATTTGGCATGTACCTCACTAGACACCTGCAACAACTGCAGAGGCCGCAAAAGTATCGCACAAAGAGGATCCTAGACCTTAAACACTTGTCTTACATGGACAGACTCAAAAAAAACTCCCAACTATTCTCCGTCTCATATCACCTATTTAGAGGCAATCTCTGCTTGACTTACAAAGCCATGTTGACCCAGCTCTGTTAGAAATGCTGCATCTAAAGTAATCCCAATCCCTCCGCACCACATGCTCCAGAGACCTCAACCTCATTACCAAAATCAACAGAACAAGTTGGAGGGACAGGTTCATAACCCAGAGACAGCCCATGCTATGGAATAGACTTCCCATACATGTCAAACAGAGCACCTCACTGGCCCTCTTCAAGAGAAATCTTGATGAGTGGATGGGAAATAGAAAATTCACCCCAGGGATCACTCCAGTGGCTCTACTCAACAGAGGCACTGGGAACTAAGGTTGGGTGGCACAATGCCAGGGTAATCCTATGAGCTAGGATTGTAAAGACTCCAGGGTCATTAGCCTAGTACACACCTATAAACTTGTGTCCTGGGATATGTGGAATCTCCACCAGCACGTGTCCACAGTGGTGAGTACCCCCTTGTATGTAACACAACTACTGAGTATGTGCAGGACATCCACATGACAAGCCATAATATCTTCATAGTTGACAGCCTTTGCCACACTAATACCCGAGTACCATGCACCCTTCCTCATGTCCTTCCATACACATCTTCCAGTGATGTGTATCTGACGTGTACCACCTTTGTCACTGTGAACTGTTACACATATATTTGTGGATACCTAGGTGTTAGTTTTGTTGCATAAACATTACTGTCCTATCTTGATGTATTGTCCTGTACTGACCCTGCCACATAATACATTAATATATGAAAAACCCTGGTGATCCTTGTGGCATTCCCCATAATCCTGCTAGTCCAGTCTGCTAGTGTACACATAAGCTGCCCTGTTCCCACAGCATAATAGACTAATATATGAAAAACCCTTGTGGTCCTTATAGCATTCTGTACAAACCCGCTAGCCTAGTATGCTGGAGTGTACACATACACTGCCTTGTCCTTGTAATGCAATACATTATATGAAAAATCCTGGTGGTCCTTGTGGCATTCTGTGTGTCCTGCCAGCCCAATATGCTGGAGTGTACACATACACTGCCCTGTACTGATACACTGTCTTGTCCCTGCAACATAATACATTAACATGGAAAAGCCTGGTGTTCCTTGTGGCATTCCATGGAATCCCACTAGCCCAGTATGCTCGAGTGTACATATACACTAGCCTATCCCTGCAACATAATACATTACTATATGAAAAACCCTGGTGGTCCTTGTGGCATTCTGCGCAATCTTGCTAACCTAGTTTGCTATGATAAGTTCTCTATCTGTGTTGCTTTACATCATTTCCTGGCCACCATGAAAGTCTGCTTGGTTACGTTTCAAGATGAGCTGCAGCATGACTATTCATTAAGTGCTGATGCTTACCATGCAAACAGAAACTCCATGTATGCTTCGCACAAAGCCTACACAGAGTTTATTGAAAATATTCTGAGCCTCGTTACAGTTTACAGCATGGAAAAATAAAGAAGTGAGCAAACACTGGGTGGTATTCACAGTCCCAGGCTTTCCATTTTCATAGCGGTGATCCACAAAGAGTGGAGCTGTGAAGTTATGCAAATCCCAGACTTTCAGGATGACTGCAGAAATGCGGAAGACTTTTTGTGAACACAACCCCCCCCCCATCGGAAATGTGCAAGATGATAAACGCATATAAGCGATAGGGGGACAGCTATTACATTGTTAAGGGGCTTTATACGCATGCACGAGTTTGATTCATAGACATGAATTTGTAATGAATTCGTTTACATACAAAATGTGTAAATAGCCCTGAAACTACACCAGAAAGCAGTAGTTTTCAGACAGAATATGGAAATGTGTGGGAAACTGTGTTGGTGCTTCTGCATACCTTGGCATATTACTGAAGGAGTTGCTTAGGTGAATGTTTCATTTTAGTGTTTGGGCATACTAGGGCACGTTACTGAAGAGGTCACTTGGGTGAATGTTTCTTTTTACTGCTTGTGCATACTAGGAAATGGTACTGAAGGGGTTGCTGGGGAAATAATTCATTTTTGTGTCAGGAAGTGCTTGTGCATACATGGTTAAACTGAAGTGATTGCTGGGCAAAATAATTTATGGAGTCATTTTAGTGCTTGTGCATACTTAATACAAACTGATGAAGGGGTTGCTGGAGAAAATAATTAATTTCTTTGTCAGGGAAATGCTTCTGCATACTTGGACAAGCAAGATCGTGAATTGCAACTTCAGTATCAATGGCAAAGCACTGTATTTAACAATGGATGAGTGTATAGCAGAGATGTCAGATTATGAATTGCACAACTGCCTCATTAGCATACTATGCTTAACAACATTTCTCATTTGCATCTCATTTTTTGAGCCTTACACATTAGTGTAAATGGTCTCTTTGAATCATGCCTTTGCTATGCTCATTTATAAGCATCAGGAATACTCCTATTGCATTTGCACATGCAGCTATGGATACTGCCCACTATCTTGTGCAAATAAATACAAATTAAAACAAGCATTTAGGTACTGAACAGTAAAAGAAAACAATTACAGACACTTTTACACCCCATGATAGCAACATTTAATGGAAGTAATATGTATATTAGAACATATCCTGTGAGACATACCATTAGTGATGACACTGGGGGGGGGGGGGTGTATTCATACATACTTAACCACCTTTGAGAAGTGCAAAGTATCAATTTTCATGGAAAGTAGTTAGATCTGCTTTCCAAATACATAAACATATTACAGGTGCATAGTGATCCCCTTTAGCCACGCTCTGTGAAACTGTAATAATAATAATAAAATGCCAGCTTGCAGTGCAAAACTCTTTTAAGTGCTTCTGAATACCCATTAATCATGATTCACATGCAATACAGCAGTTTGTTAAAACAATAGTACAGTTTAAACAACTATGGCTGCTTGGTGTGCAGTGGGTCATTAAATTCAGTAATGGTTGTTGTGCACAGTACAAATCCAAAACACCCTTTGCAGAATTATGTTTTTCTGCAGAAAATGTAGGCATCGCAGCAAGGGAGCATCATTAATTTGATTCACTTCATGGAAAAAAGTACCATTCCAGTGAAGAAGATACTGAAAAAAATGCTGCCACTTTTGCAGTTAAAGCAATGCCAGATTTAGCAACTGCCAGTGATCTTACATTCTCTCTCTCTCTTTCTTTTGCACTGAGATACTACCAAAGGCATTATCTATATAAATGGTGGTGTCAGACAGATTAACTGATAGTGAATGGTCATAAGTGGAGTTTCCATACTGAAAGGCACACAACAGATGCATAGCTGCAACTGGGGAAAACTATTCAAGATAAAATGTCAACATCCTTCCTGCTTCTGCATCTCTTGTCAACACAGTTTTGCTATTTACAGCTGAACAATAATTCTATACCTCAATAGACAGGAAAAATAATCAAAAGAGCACTGCTTTAAACTTGCTCCTACTGGACTCCACCACGAGGTTACCCTCCTCTAAGCCATTACAATAAGTGGTAGACTGCACTGTGCATATTTTTTTAAAAGACATAATTATAATTCTAAGTATTTTCATTTAAATTCATCTGACCTTTCCAGCATTCAAAATGTGGAAGATACAGAACTACTGAATGCCAGTCTTGATCTTGAGGACAATGCAAGCACAACAAAAGGTGCAAAGTATGAACAGAATAAAAGGGTACTCGCCTATGTACAATGTTTTTGCTCAGTAAAAGAAATGCACCATGCCTTTTTTTTTTTAATTTTTGTCTTAGACATGTTAAATTATTGCGCAGACAATAAGAAAACATTTTTCTAAAGCAAATGAGTAAATATAAAACAAATATAGAGCTGTTATATTCTATTCTATGACAATGAATACTACAAAGGATTGCTCCTGGAAGTGAATGACCTGATACATTAAGCTTTGCGCAAAGGCAGTGATCATCAACACAGGTAGATGTTTTACTGGCCAAGAAAAAGACACTGACACTGCTGAAAGATATGCTGTTTGTGGCCCACTGCTTATACTGGAAGATGGACATTACACAGTCAAAGATGTACAAACATTACACAGTGATTCTCAGCAATTAAAGCACCAAAGCTAATGGGATGGCAGCTGAAGGTATGTAGTATCAAATATGAGTGTGCTACTGAAAAGATCACCTGTATACCTGCATGTAGAAGGCTTGAGTTGTGGGCAGCATATGTTCAGGTGGTGTTTAAAAGATTATATACATACAGTTTTAATGACTTTTGAAATGTGCCACTGTAAAACACTGGCATACTTCTGTTGCGGTAATTACATGATTTTTTAAATAGAGGCTACTCAAATAACATGCATCCCTGTGTCACATGCCTTTTGACAATACAAATGCAATTTTTAAAGATTTTAAAATGTCTTACAAAGAATCACATTAACTATTAAAGTACTATTTCTGTGCCATACTTGTTTGGAGTATGTGTGGTCAAGTAATAGTAGTGTTCTTGACGTTCAGTGCTGCTTGTCAGAAACAATGACAGGTAGATACAGAATTATGGCAGGGTCTCTGATCATAACCAATTTATGTGGTTTTGAAATAGATGTAAATAACTACTCCTCGAGAGAGCGGCAAAATAAAACCTGAAAGGTGACTTTTTACATCCATTCAAGAACACAAAGCATATATGTTATAATCCCAGAAATCCAATCATAATTATTCATTGTACATGGAGCTTTAACAGCGCTGACATATTACCAGTTACAGTTGGGGGGGGGGGGGTTATACAGCTTTGAAAGTTGTAACACACTTACCTGCCACACATATGATGGCCAGAAGTGAAGGGTACTTCTGATCAGCTAAAGTCTTTACAGTGGCAAATTGATGTGTATTATAACTTTGAAAGCAGTCAAATATTTTCAGTACTGTTCTTTGATGCCTGCTATGTTCAACGCAACATGAAACTGAATCATAGCAAGTCTGAAATACATACAACATAAAGGAATATAATCAGGACTCTGATAACCAAGATATTACTTGTTCAAGAAATGCATGTGAAGAAATTCCATTTACTTGCGAGTGGACAAAGACTGAATCCTCGTGTCTCATTTGTTTGAAATTCAACCCACCATGGATTGGAACTCCTCCATAGGAAAACACTCAAGGAGAGTTGTGCCAGCAGTAATGTCCTTTTGAGGTGGAATTGTGGAATTTCCCCTTTCTTCGAGTTGGTGCAAATGTGGATTTGTTATATATAAGTTTGGGGGATGCACAGGTTAATCTTTGTCCACTCATAGTCTAAGCAAAGAAATTCACCTTGATCGAGGAGCAAAGTGAAGTTCAAGAGATTGATGCTTTATATCTATTTTGAAAATATATTTGTACCTAGTTATGATCAGATACTTCCACGGTGGTGCATCGGTAGCGTTGTTGCCTCACAGCAAGAGGTTCTCCCGTTCGATTCTCGGCTTGGGTTGGGAGTGCCTTCTGTGTGGAGTCTGCATGTCCTCCCCACGATCGAGTGGGCATTCGAAAGACATGCGTTGAATGGGCATGCCTTCGTTGAAGGTTGGGCTGGCAACTTGACACCATAAAAACCAACTGCCAATCATTAGCGGACTGGAGTTTCGCTGTGGTGACCTCTAACCGGGAAAAGCCGAAAGACAAACAACAACAACCTAGTTATAATCAGAGGAACTTGATCATAATCATTTGTAGTACAAGGAGCTTAATGTGCTCTGCATACTTCCAAACTACAGAGACAGAGATAGAGAAGAAAAGCATGTTTAAGAGCCAAGTGTTTTAAATAAGTACAATCACAGTTTTTGTAGTACATGGTGCTTTAGCTGCTCCGGTTTACTGCAAGATGCAAAGTAAAGGGAAAGGAATAGCAGGAGTAAGAAAAAATTGCATATAAAAAGATGCAACACCAGAACCCAAAAGAAAAGTGTATTGCTGATGATCTGAGTTTTAAAAGCTCTAAAACACTTTGTGATGCCATACAAAAAGTGTGCAAGAAAAGAATGTATTACAGTTTTTAAAGCTGTTTCAGTTTCTCACAATTTTTCTGTGCTGGTAATATTTACGCTCAGTGGGAGAGTGAAGCATAATAACATTGAAAAGTGCTTAACAAGTTTGCCCTTTTATCAACTGAAGTGTACCATCACATCACTCCATGTTCTATAAGATTGTTGGTACACTCTTCTGACATTAGAAAAGTGTGTAATAAGCTTACATTTTTGCCAGTGTCTGACAGAAATCAAAACCCTCCGTAGATAATGCCTACTACATTTACCGCGGTTGTGTAGCAGTTAGCATTTTCGCCTCACATCAAGAGGTTCTCCAGTTCAATTCTCGGCTGGGTTACCTTCTGTGTGGAGTTTGCATGTCCTCCCTGTGGTCGTGTGGGTTTTCTCCCACATTCCAAAGACACGCAGTAGGTGGATTGGACATTCTAAATTGGCTGTGTGTGTGAGTGAGTGGTACAGATGAACTACTGTGGCAGGGCTAACCACCTGATGGTGTAAACCTTGGCTTGATATGACTGTCATTGTTGAAGTGACACCCTGACCCCATGTGAAAAATGGGAAAAGGGGGTTGAGAACAGATGGATGGATTAATTCAGTAATATTGCATACATCAGAGCATGGCAATTCCCCCCAAATTTCCATTTTTTTTTAATTAATTATTTTTTAACGAGGTACATTCTCCAACCAGAGTACATGCATTAATGTGTAGTTTTGCTGGAAGCTATAGACTAGGTCAATAAAAGTGACAACTGATTTTATCTTCTTAATGATGGCATCATTATGGTACAAAAAATGAAAGTTATGTATGCACCAGAATGATAGATCAGGTTTGTCTGTCTCCATCTGGTTCAACCTGTGGGACTTAAGATCTGACTAGGATATGACACTAAAAATCTTTAACCCATTCTTGGCTCCACCTCCCTTACTCATAACTCCCGACTCCTCCATCACATCCCCAGATTGAGTTTGCCTCATGAGGAAAATTATGATAAAATGTATCCAACCAAAAAAATACATCTCCCACAAGTTGCAAAGAGACAACCAACAGGAAATGTGAGACTCCAAAAAAGTTGAATAAACAACCTCCAATATCCGGTTATCACAAAAGGAAAGACTTGTCATATCAGCAATACGGTCAGGGACAGGACGGCGATGAGGTTGAACCAGATGGAGACAGACACCATGGATCTATCATTATGGTGAGTGCATAACTTTCATATTTGATGTCTGCTCCTTCTAGATTCAACCTGTGGACAGAGTTCTCAGCCATAAAAAATCCTTGGGAGGTACCAAGAAAGGATATTCTGCAACATAATGGAGCCAAAGGAAGCCCTGGACCTAGATTAAATGTCCAGCTTCTACAATTGTGTGGTGACACAGCCAAGTACCAGCAGCATAAATATTATCCATACGAAAGAAAAGTTGTAGAAGTAGCTATAGCCCTTGTTGAATGACCTTTGCGCTTGTGTAACAAATCTTGTCTTTCAAGGAATATGTAAAAAAAAAATACAATTAGACAGCCACCTGGATAAAGTTACTTTAGACACAATAAAGCCCAGCCTGAATTTTGAAAAGGAGACAAAACCGACTATATTTCCTGAAAGTCTTGGTATGGTCAAAATAAAATTTTAATTGCCTATGCACATCTAAACAATACAAAAGATGTTTGCCTTTGTGGGAAAAATTGGGGAAAAAACAAAGGAAGGGGAATGGAACTGTTAAGGTTATTCTGGGAAGCTACCTTAGGCAGAAAGTAAGGGTTTGTGTGAAGAGGAACCCTGTCTTTATGAAACACCAAGTAAGGGGAAAGAAGAATCAAGTGCTTGCAACTTTAAAACCCTTTTTGCGGAGGCAATTAGCACCAAAAACATTTTCTCAAGGCAACTTCAAATCCCTGGAGGCTGAAAGTTCAAAAGGAGGACCAGCTAGTACCTGTAGAACAAAAGACAGATTCCAGGAAGGGACTAGATCCTGTACTGGAGGATGAAATAGACAAAATACTTTTGAGAAAAGTCTTGGATATCTTGAGAGAAGTCAAAGGAATACTATCTCTCTACCGATATTAAAGTTAGAAATGGCTGCCAACTATACTTTGATAGTGGAAAAGCTAGAGCCTGAGTTAAACAACTCAGCCAGAAAATCCAAGACTGATTCCAAAGAGGCAGAAAAGGGGTCAAGTCCCTGAGCCTCCGTCCACAAAACAAACCCTTTCTATTTACTGGTATATACTTTTCTAGTGGATTTCTTCTGAGAAGAGGACAATATATAAATAACTACCTTTGAAATCTTGGTATTCCTGGTCATCAAGAGAACTGGAGAAACCACATGGTCAACTTGAGGGACTGAAGATTGGGGGATCCAGGCCTGCTGGATGAGAAATGAGATCCGGAATGGGATACAGTACCCAAGGGAGTATTTCAGAAAAGACCAAAGGAAGGGAAACCACACTTGATGAGGCTAAAAGGGGTGATGAGGATCACTGTAGCTCTGCAATGGGCTGCTTTCTGTAGTAATTTTACCATCAGAGGAACTGGGGATAAGCCGAGCACAACAGCATCCTTGTGTGAGTGACCTGGAGGGAGAACAATAGCATAATAGCTAACGCACAGTGTTGGACGGGGGAGGCAAATAGGTCGCAACATGGAGAGACCCAGCACCGAAAAAATCTGAGCTACCACGGCTTCATTTAAGGATCACTCATGAGTCAATAAAAAGCTTTGGCTGAAGCTGTTGGCCCAGAATGGTGGACTTCCCCCAGGATATGCATTGTCATCAGAAATAGCTGAGAGGAGATTGCTCACTGACAAACTCTCATGGCCTCCTGACAAAAAGGGTAAGAATGTGTTCTCCACTACTTTTTGAGATACCAGATGACTGACATATTGTCCACCTGTATTGCAATCACATCCTGGGGAGGGCATCCTGAAGAGCCTGCAATGAAAGAAGAATTGCTCTCATCTCCAGAATGTTGACGTGAATTTTAGCTTCTGTGGAAGACCAAGACTCTTGAACCTTCCTCCCTTCAAAATGCTCTCCCACCCCAGGAGGGAGGCTTCCATGGTGAATGTGGGCAAAAGAGAAGGAATTACAATTGGTCTCCCTTCCATTACTAAAGGAGACTCTAACCACTACTGAATCTACTTGAGACACACACTCAGCCATATGGGGAAATCCAAAGTATGAGTTAGGAGGGCCCGCTAAATGGCCAGAGTCTATTGTAAGACTTTCATGTAATATCTGACTAGAGGGCCACTCCTACTGAGGCTGCCATATGACCCAGAAGCTTCAGATGTGCAGTAAGCCAGATATTTCAATGTTGCAAGCACTGACAGGGCCTGAGCTTGAAGACTGAAAACCGTGGAGCTCGGGAGCTGGCAATTTGACAGAACATGTCTAAATGACACTGTATAAACTCTAGGACTTGTCTAGGCTGAAGGCTCGATTTCGGACAGTTGACTGTAATGCCTAAGTTGTTGCATAGTCGGAGTAAGCAGTTCCTGGCCAAGATCAACAGGGGTGGTAATGAGCCAATTGTTCAGGTATGGAAAGACCTGAGATCCCTGCAGCCACTCCCATGCACTTCATAAACACCCATCCGGCTGTGGATAGACTAAAATGCAGGGCTCTTAACTGATAATGATTGGCTCCCAGCTGGAAGTGATGGAACCTCCTGGAACACCAATCTATGTTGACGTGATAGTAAGCATCCTTGTGGTCTATGGATCACATCCAATCATTCTTCCTCATAGGTGTATACTAGGCTAATGGCCCTGGGGCCTTTACAAGCCTAGCCATAGGATTACCCTGGCATAGTGCCACCTGACCTTAGTTCCCAGTGACTCTGTCAAGTAGATCCACTGGAGTTACCCCAGGATGAATGTTCTGTTTCCCATCCCACTCATCAAGATTTCTCTTGAAGAGGGTCAGCGAGGTGCTCTGCTTGACATGTATGGGAAGTCTATTCCATAGCATGGGCAGTCTCTGGGTTATGAACCTGTCCCTCCATTATGTTCTGTTAATTGTGGTAATGAGATTGAGGTCTCTGGAGCATGTGGTGTGGAGGGATTGTGATTTCTTTAGCTGTAGCATTTGTAACAGAGCTGGATCATACATGGTTTGTAAGTTAAGCAGAGATCACCTCTAAGTAGGCGATATGAGACAGAGAATAGTTGGGAGTTTTTTTGAGTTTGTCCATACAGGACAAGTGTTTAAGGCCTAGGATCCTCTCTTGTGAGGTACTTTTGCAGCCTCTCCAGTTGTTGCAGGTGTCTAGTGAGGTACATGCCTAATAGGGCACTGTACTCGATGACTGGCCTAATGAGGGAAGAGTACAGGAAGACAATGACCTCTTTCTTCCTGGATGCAAAACCCTTAGTAATGAGATGTGCCACACAGAAGGTCTTTCTGACCACAGTGGCAATGTGGTGATCAAAAGAGAGGTTGCTGTCAACCTGTGTTCCCAGATCTCTTACAATACCTTCTGTGTTCAGTGGATTACCATCAATGTGGCAATTCATGGGAACAGTTTTTCCCAAAGGGGATGACGACACAGTTTCTGGAATTGAGCTTAAGGTCATGGTTCTGACACCATTCGTTGGTCTCAGTGAGACCATTCTGTAGGATGTCAACATCACTTGGGGAGTTAATAATACCTCCCAACTTGCAATCGTCTGCTAACTTTGTCAGCCAGAGTCCCTTTGTGTTGGCCTGGACTTCAAAGAAGTAGATACCAAACAGGAGAGGACCCTGGAACGAACCCTGTGGAACTCCATTCGTGACTAGTTGGCAGTCTGACTTGGAGTCAGCTACTTTCACACTGTGGATCCTGTGAGCCAGTTTGCAACCCACCTATTGATATAAGGGTTGATGGCTAGCTTAGTGAGTTTTTCTATGATTCCTGAGTGGGGAATAGTATCAAAAGCCTTGGCCAGAGCAAGGTAGGCTGTATGAACCACCTTACCTTTATCCACAGCTCTAGTGACTGACTCAAAGAAGTCGACCAAGTTGAGCAGGCATGATCTACCCTTCACAAAACCAAACTGTGTGGGATACAGAGTTTGGAGATTCCCTGTATCCTTGTTTATTACGTCCATGATGATGCATTCCATAGCTTTGCATATCAGGCTAATGGGGCAATAGTTCCCAGGGTCTGTAGTCACTCCTCTTTTGTGGAGAGGGATGAGTGTAGCAGTGCACCATTCGGTAGGGAGAAAGCCTGAGGTGAGGCTGTGATTGAACAGGACACACAGGTGAGGTGCCAGCTCACTCGGTAGTTCATTTAGAACACAACCAGGGATATTGTCAGGTCCCATAGAAGCTGTATTCTTGGCCTTGGACAGTGCTGTTTTAACCTGTGCAGCAGTAATACTGGGTGTCCGGCAATCTACTGGTATAGTGGTTGGTCCTTTGTGGGGGGGGGGGGCTAAAGTTGGCACTGAATCTGTCGGCCAGTATACTGGCAATATCTGTTGGCTTGGTATAGGAGGTACCATTGTGCAGTAGCTCAGATCAAATCTGGTTACTGCTGTGGAGATTCTTTACATAATTATAGAAGGCCTTGTGGTTGTCTTTACTATCTGCTGCAATTCTGTTTTCATAGCTAGCTTTAGAGGATTTGATGAGGGATCTCAACTTTTTGTTGAGGCTTTTAAAGGAGTTTTTCCAGTCTTGGGACTTCACCTTATTCAGCATCAATTTCCTCCTTCTGTTGTAGGGTTTGTTTATGGAAGGGGACCACCAGATTGGCTTCCTTTTTTTGGAGGATAGAGCCTTGGTTCTATTGGGTTTGGCAAGATCCATGCATTTGTGTACATGTTCATACAGTGCAGTGGTGTATGATTCGGCGGTCATACAACTATTCTCTATTTGCATGGGTGCCATGAAGTTAGCCTCTCTGTTTTAGGAGCCCAAAGTTAGCTTTGGAGACGTTTTTCATGGTGGTTACCTTTGCGGGGTGGTGGGGGTGGGAGGGATGTGGATTTCCAAGGTGATTAGTTTGTGGTCAGATCTAAAAAGGGAGGAACTGACTATTGGTGTAGAGCAATGGTCACCCATGTTAGTAATGACCAGGACAAGGATGTTGCTACCTCTAGTGGGGTTAAGAACGAGCTGGTCCAGGGCATTGGAATTAATGAACCCCAGGAAATGTTGGCAAGTGTGTTGGTACATGAGTAGTTTTCCCAGTTAATGGAGGGGTAGTTGAATTTGCCTAGTAAGAAGTGTTAGGTTGGACCCTAATATTCTCCAGGGTGCTTAGGAACGTGGAGTGTGCGTCTTGGGACATGGTTGGGGACCTATAGCAAGCTATGTCCTGAATCACTGTGGGGGTAGGAGCAACCGTAGAAGAAGAAGGAGAAACAGAAACAGATGAGCCTGAGAGTAAAAGGCCTTTCAAAATGATTTTGGACTTGTACTCATTGAGAGCACATGAACCAAAGCTTTGACAAATGGAGCATCCCAAATACAAATGTCCCAGGCCCAGACAATACACACACTTAAGGTGTACATCCCGGAAGTGCAACTTGTCCCCACAGGAAACATTGTTTTGAAACCTTCATCCATTAACACAGCCCTCCTACAGCACACACAATAAAGGAAACAACAGCAAAGAGCCTAATAACTAAACAGAAAAAGGGCGGGAAGGGTAAAAGGAGCAAATTACTTTGACTACTTAACACTAAAAGCTACCTAAAACTACCAGAACCAATACTGATGACTCTACAAGGGTAAAGGAAGAAAAGATCTCACCAACACTGCTTTAACTCTTTGAAAAAATGAACAAGTCAACTGGAGCCAAAGACCAAGCTGCAGACATGAATGGAGGCAAACTAGATCTGGGGAGTTTTGGGTAAGGGAGGTGGAGACAAGAACGGGCTGAAGACTTTTGAAATGATGGGTGTCACATCCAAAGTCCCACAGGCTGATTCCAGATGTAACAGATAATATTTTTATCTATTTATTTTTGTTTTATTTTACATTTGATAACCGGAACGTCCAACTGGACACAGGTCCATTTTCAGTGGAGGCCCGGGGAGAAAAAAGCTCCAAGTACATACATTCACAACATCTTACAGATTTTTAATTAACTTTCCTTACAGGTAAAACTAACATTTCAATTAAATGACCGCATACTGCACACACTCAAAGTAAGAACATCATTGGGTAGGACATTACATGATGCATTCCAAATATGACAAGCTATACATAGCCATACATTGGTAATTGGACTTGTTGGAAACATAGCTGGTAGTGATTTTTGGGAGTTAAAGGCATTTCATTGCCTGTAGTCATGATTTGACTGTGGCTAGGGTGAGAGAATAACAATTATTGTGCTGTATGGGAGTTAGTTGTAATCTAAGTTTTTTTATCCTGGGGTGAGACATGAGCATAGCGTATTGTTCATGAAATGAACTTTAAGGAGTTTCTTAAATTGAGTTGTAGTGTTACTGGTTATTAGGTGGGTAGGGCGGAAGTTCCAGAGTTTAGAGACTGAGTAGCTGTAGACAGCTTTTCCTACCTCATTGTTAAATTTGGTGACCTCTAGGTGATTTTGGGTGCTAGATCTCAGGATTCTAGTTGTGGTGTGGGGATGTATAAGATGTTGAAGAGCTGGGATTTTGTCTGAGTGGTTTAATATTTTGTGTGCTAGTGAGAGTTGATTTAATTGCAGTAATAGAGGGAGTTCTAACCAGTTAAGCTTGTTGGGAGATTCACAGTGATGTGTTTTGTAAGGTGATTCTGTGGCAAATCTAGATATCTTATTATAGCACGATTCAAGTTTGCTTAGATATGTTATACAAAGGTTTGTGAGCACAGGGGAAGCATAAAGCAAGGAAGACAGCAGATGTGTCCTGGCTATTGTTGTTTTAGATTGCTTTGAGAGATAGTGTTTGTTACGATAGAACAGTCCAAGTTTTTGTGAACTTTTTTTATGGTTTGGGCAATGTGCAAATCAAATCTGAGGTGGTTGTCTATTTCTACACCTAGCAGTGTGGTGTGGGTGGATGGGGCAAACAATTTTATTGTTGGAAGTGATGGCAAAGTTGTTTGTTAGGGATAAGGATCTATGAGAGCTGAAGTGGAGTCATTTTGTTTTAGTTGAATTAAGAATGAGCTGATGATTGGTATACCATGTTTCGGCTTGTGAGATGCATTCTTGTGTCAGGCAGAGCAGGTGATCGAGTGTGGGGGCTGCATAGATTATAGTGGTGTCGTCTGAATATTGGACAATGGAGGCTTTAGTTGTGGTGGATGGGAATTGATTGGTGAAAAGAGTGAAGAGTAATGGACCTAAACTGGAGCCTTGGGGGACCCCTACGAAAACAGGCAGTATGGAGGTTATTTGGTTCTGCCACTGTACTGCCTGTTGCCTACCTGACAGATAGATCTTGAACCATGTAATAGAGGAGGTAATGAGGTTTAAGGTAGAGAGTGATTGAAGAAGTTTGAGGTGGTTAACCATGTCAAAAGCTTTTGATAAGTCTGAGAACGTAGCAGATACCAAAAATCTATTATTTCTGTAATGATTGATGGTGTTAGTGAATGATGCAAGTGCGGTGGTGGTACTATGGAAGGGTCTAAAGCCATGTTGCTGGGTAGATAATTTGATGTTATGTAGTCCAATCTCACCTACATTCTTACCCGTGGGTTCGGAGCCGAATATCAGCTCCGACTCGGCCAAACTTTTCTAGCTCGAAGTCTTTCTATTGGCTGGGCTAAGACGGTATCCCATGCTGCATTGCTCTATATCCCCAGATCTCGTTTGCTACTCGTGTAGCTCGGATGTGGTCTCGCTCTTGGCTGTAGCTAAGTACACTTTTTCTTCTTCTTGAGAGAATTTATTACAAACAAAAGCTATTTTAATAGCTATTTCTTAGTTTGGTGTTATTGTGAAAGTTTTGTTCGGTGTGTGTGATTGTTTTTGTGGTATCCCACTAGCTGTTCCAATGGGCTAGGCCTGTTTCAGCTAGAGGACCTAGTCTGTCCCCTTGCTTCCCATTATTTCTATCCTTTGGTTAACCATTTAAATTAGAGGTTTCAGTCTTAGTCCCCTTCGTGTGTGTACTAACTGCTGGTCGAAAACCGTTTAAATTAGAGGTTTAGCCTTAGTTCCCCTTTGTGTGTGTGTATCAGAGGATTGTGTTGTTAAAGTCGGTTAGTGGAAATTCTTTTTCCCGCGCTTAGTGTAGTGTAGTTGGTGACTGTTTTTCTCCAGTCAGTTCATACCTGTGATCCTTTGTCTTGGTGGTTGTTGAAAATATTTAAGATGTCTAAAGATTTGAAGGAGCACAAGCCCTCGGGCTTTAAGAAATGCTCAAAATGTAGCTATAAAATGTCCATTACCGATGGACATTCGGTATGTGTTTATTGTCTGGGAGCAATTCATCTGCAGGAGTCTTGCAGCTTCTGTCATGCATTTAGTCCTAGGGTACTTCAGGAAAGAAAGAATAAGTTAATTCTGAAGGGACTTTTGAAACCCTCGTTCAAAGAGGGTCTGGAATCTGCTTCCAGCTCAAAACCTAGATTCACTAAATCAAAAAAGAGCTCTCCGGCACCTTCAGTCTCCTCGGAGCCACCGGAGAAAGTAATTAAATTAGCTTCGACATCCTCGGCTCCACTGTCCTCGGGGCCGCAGAAAGTGTCAGTGTTGATGGAACCGGCGTCGGCTCCAATTATATTGGAACCTATTCGGAGCCGATCGCCCAGTATTAGGCAAGTATCCCCTGAGAGGAGATCTTGATCTCCCTCCCTGTCCTCCAAATCCTCCAGGACACTATCAGATGTGGATGTTGATAGGGTGGTGCAGAGACTCCTTCAGTCACCGGTTTTGGCTAAATTGTTCTCGGCTCCGTCCCAGTCGGCTCCGGAGCCCATCCTGCAACCTACTTTGATTCTTCCACCTCCGAGCGCATCCCAGCCTTCTGAGCTGGAGTGCTCGGCTCTGTGTGATGTTTCCAAGTCGGTTCCAATGGCCCCTTCCTGGCTTATCGGTGTCGACGTCAGCTCCGACCCCATCGGCGCCGTCCATGGGACTCAGGACTCGGGATTCTTCAGTTGGGCCCGAGGGAGAGGCCTCGGGACAACTTTCAGTTCCTCGTCTTCCTCTCAGTGCTTCGGCTCGGGGAACCCTGACTCCTGTCGTGGCGTCGGAGGCAGGTTGTTCTTCGGATTTGGGGGGGGGCCAGCCTTTGAGGCCATGTGGAGTGCGCTGGCCAGATTGTCAGCAACATTATGCGGGTCAGTCATTCTGTCTCCTACCACTCCAGTATGGGTCTCTGATCATCACCTATCTTTCGACAGCGGAGCCCCAAGGCCTCAGGGTACCCCCACGAGCGGTCCCCAAGTTTCTGAGGGCACCTCAGAGTGTTTGCCTGAGGAGCCCCCTAGAAAGAAGACGTGCAAGAGGAAGCACACAGACTCCCAGGATTAGTCTCTCACCTCAGATACTGACCTCGAGATATCAGAGGGGGTCCCCCAAGTCATCCTCTGAGGATGTTTCTTTCTCTGACATCCTGGAGATATTGAAACAAAGAGGTGAATGGCTGACCAAAGCCCCCCTGCAAGGAGGAGTTGGTCTTCCTGAAGGCCTTCGATGCTCAGCCCTCCGCCTCCTGGGTGTCCCCACCCTTCGACAAGCTCCTGGATTTGATTTGTCGGAGGGTGTGGGAGAACCCTGATTCTGTGGAACCTGTCCCCAGGAGACCCAATAAATTTCTGTTTGCTCCCCCGAGTAAGGAATTTTTGTCCAAGGGAGTCCCTGTGGATGCCATGGTGGTGGCAGCGGCCACCCAGAAGGAATTAGCCGAGACTTCTTCCTCCGTCCATCCTCCTAACAAGGAGTCTAGGACCATGGACCGGTACGGGAAGCATACACTCTCTTCAGCAACCTTTATCTTACGGTCGCTGAACTACTTATCTCACTTTACACGGCACCAGAAAGATCTCCTCAAGGAGCTTGGAGACACACTCACAGGTAACGTTTCTGAGGCGGTGACCCAGACGGTTAACACCCAGATGTCTACCCTCAATTCCATCGTTAACTCCTCCATGAGGCTGATTTCATATGTAGCCGAGGGAGCGAGTAGGGCAGCAAGCTCAGGAGTCGCCCTTAGGAGGCAAGCCTGGATGCGCTTTTGTCATTTCGCAGAGGCCTTCAAGTCTTCATTCACCGACGCCCCCCTTTGATGGTTCCTCTTTGTTCGGAACCAAGGTGAAAGACACCCTCACCAGGTGCGAGCAGGAGGGAAAAACTCTGTCTGCTGTAGGGGTCTGTTTTTCCCTTCCCTCTAGACCTTACCCCAAGGCCCAGAGGGGTGGAAAGATGTGGTTCAAAAAAATCACAGAGGTTTTTTTCCCGGTGCACAAGGTGAGCCCCTCCCTCCAGAGGCAGAGTTGCGGGAAGTTATTTAGGAAGATGCCGCCCTAGAGGCAGAAGAGGTGCCCGCAACTTGGGAGACCGTGATTCCTTTCACGGTTCTCCCTACTGTCGTTCCTGATGGGAGGCCCGACTGCGCGTTTCCGGAGCCAGTCGGGGGTCGAATATCGTTATACCTGGTGGCCTGGCAAAACATTACCCAGGACCAATGGGTGTTACGAATAATTTCCGGAGGTTATGTCATCCCCTTTTCATCAGATCTCCCTCCAGTCAGAAATATCCCAGACGTTCCACCCAGTCGAAGGGATTCCGCGGCTTCAGAGGTTTCAAAGCTGCTAGAAAAAGGAGCCATCCAGCATGTCCCCTCAAACCAGATAGGATTAGGCACTTACTCAAATTTCTTTTTGGTGCCAAAAAGAACAGGGGACCTGAGACCCATATTGGATCTCAGCCGATTGAACAACCATGTACAAAAGTCCAAGTTCCGTATGGTCACATTGCAGGCAATTCTCCCATTGTTGGGAAAAGAAGTATGGATGTGCTCCATTGACCTTAAGGATGCTTACTACCATATCAAAATGGACAAGGCATCCAGGAGTCAACTGAGCTTCCGGCTGGGAGCCAGTCATTTTCAGTTTCTAGCCCTCCCCTTTGGTCTCACCACAGCCCCCAGGGTGTTCACCAAATGCATGGCGGTGGTGACGGCTCACCTGAGACGTCAAGGATTCCAAGTGTTTCCTTTCTGGACGACTGGCTCCTCACTGCCACCACCAGGCATCTACTAATTCAGACCAGTGACACCACCATCACACTCTGTCAACAGTTGGGCATAACATTGAACTGGGAAAAATCTGCCTTGTTGCCCTCACAGCGTGTCAGTTTTATAGGTGCAGAACTAGACACCGTTCAAATGCGGGCATTTCTGCCACACGAAAGAATCAGAGTCTTACAGCAACAAGTTCACGCCCTGATCCCTCTGAGAACATCGAAGGCAATATGTTTTCTCCAACTCCTGGGGACTACGGCTGCAACAATTTTGTTAGTCCCTCTAGCAAGATTACATACGCGGCTCCTTCAATGGCTCCTCTTTGCCCAGTGGTCTCTTCAAAGGCTGCCACTTTTTCACCCTATTTTAATCACGGACAGGTGCAAACAGGACCTCAGTTGGTGGCTTTGCACCAACAACCTGGACTTGGGGAAACCCTTCGCTCCACCGCCCCGATTGCCACGGTGACCATGGACGCCTCCCAGATGGGGTGGGGGGGGTGATTATCTAGGCAGGACAGTCCAAGGCACGTGGCAAGAGCACGAGATACATTTGCATATCAACATCCTGGAGATGAGAGCTGTGCTTCTTGTGTTGCAGGCACTTCAGAGTTTTCTCCCTCCCGGGACTATTGCAATCCACTCAGACAATATGTCAGTGGTGTAGTATCTGAGCAAGTAGGGGGGAAAAAGGTCATATCCCCTGTGCAGGGAGGCCATGCGAGTGCGGCAGTGTCTTCCCAATGTTTTCTGGTGGCAACGCACATTCCGGGGAAGTCCAATGTGATCGCAGACAGGTTAAGCAGAACTATTCTGATGCCTTATGAGTGGTCCCTGAACCGTCTAGTTGCGGACCGGATCTTCCACAGATGGGGTCAGCCCTGCTGCGACCTTTTTGCCAGCCCTCTCAATGCCAAATGCAGCAGCTACTTCACGTTGATCCCCCCTCAGGGGGAGTCACCCAGGGACGCTCTAGTCCACGATTGGCCCTCCGGTCTGCTATATGCTTTTCCTCCGGTTCCCTTGCTGTCAAAAATGATTCAGAAAGCGCAATCCTTGGGAAGCAGAATGATTCTGATTGCCCCACACTGGCCTCGTCACGTTTGGTTCCCCTTTCTCCATCCCTACATCGTGGACGTGCCTTGGATTCTGGACCCACAACCAGATTTACTGACGCACATGTCAGGGCAGTTCCATCCCTCTCTGCGGACCCTCCGGTTGACAGCCTGGCTACTCCACTTCCGTCATTAGTTAGGCTTCATCATTTTTCACCAGAGGTAGTTCTTATTTTATCTTCCTCTCATAAGCCCTCTACTAGGAAGATTTACTCCAGCAAATGGAAGAGGTTTACAATCTGGGCTTATACAGCTCCAATTTCTTCTGTTTTGGAGTTCTTGTCTATGCTTTTTCGTCAGGGCTCAGCGTCCGCCACCATAAAAATCCAACTGGTGGCGATTTCTAACTTTCATGTTGCTAATGAGCCTAGTCTGATGGCTCACCGACTCTGTAATGCTTTCCTGAAGGGCACTCTGTTACTCCGTCCTCCTGTTTTGGAACCTATCATGCCTTGGGATTTAAACCTTGTTCTACAGGCTCTTACTTCACCACCCTATGAACCTGCGGCTACTTGTGATTTAAAATTCTTGACCTGGAAGACTGTCTTTTTAGTAGCTATCACATCAGCCAGATGTGTTTCAGAGATTCAAGCTCTTTCTATAAAACCCCCATACTTGATTTTTTATAAGGACAGGGTTTCTCTCAGACCGAACCCTTCCTTTCTTCCCAAAGTGGCATCCATCACTAATCTTAATCAATCTATTGAGATGCCAGTGTTCTTTCCCCAGTTCTCGAACAAGGCAGAATTTAAATTTCATCAATTGGATGTACACAGACAATTACGCTTTTATCTGCATAGAACCAAAGATCTCAGAAAATCTGATCGTTTGTTTCCTTTTCGGAAAACAGACTTGGGTCTCCTGTCTCCAAAATCACTCTGTCCAGGTGGATATCCAGTTGCATCTCTTTCACTGATTCTTCAAGAGGTAAAGATCTGCCATTCCTGGTCAAGGCTCATTCTACTCTGTCTGTATCTACATCTACAGCCTATCAGGCCAGATTGTCTATAGATGATATTTGTGCTGTGGCTACTTGGGCATCTCCTTACACCTTGGTTACTCATTACAAGTTGGACATGGTATCTAGGGGCAGGTCTTCCTTTGGTTCCACAGTGCTCAGTAGTATTTTCCACTGGGCCTCCCAGGATTTAGGTGCTGGGGACGCTGTCCCACGGGTAAGAATTTTGGCGAGATTGGACTACATAACATCAAGAAGTTATGTACTCACCATAATGTTCGATGTATGCAGTCCATCTCACCTCACATTCTTACTTACCCACCCACCTTCCCCCTTCCTGGAGGATATGGAGGATAACTGTTTTTTCAGTGCTCCCTTCATTCTTGGGTTATTCTTTCTTCCATGGGTGTTGCTATGCATGGGATGTGAATGTTGCTGTTCGCAGCAAACTAGATCTGGTGATATACAGCAATGCAGCATGGGATACCGTCTTAGCCCAGCCAATAGAAAGACTTTGAGCTAGAAAAGTTTGGCTGAGTCGGAGCCGATATCCGGCTCCGAACCCACGGGTAAGAATGTGAGGCGAGATGGACTACATACATCGAACGTTATGGTGAGTACATAACTTCTTGTTTTCTATCAGGTATTCCATCAGTTGAGAGTGTATTACTCTTTCAAGGATTTTTGATAAGGGGGATAGTATAGTTATAGGCCGATAGTTATTGAATTCAAAGGCATTACCACCTCCATGCAGTGATATTATATGTGATATTTTCCATAAATGGGGTACTATAGATTCTAAGATAGATCTATTAATAAGTATAGTAACAGGATAGGCTATGGCATCCACATCTATTTGTAGATATTCAGCAGGTAGGTTATTGGCAGCCAGGGTGGTGCATTTGAGTTTTTGAAGGGTCTCGATTGATACTGAATGAAAGTTGAAGTGGGTGTTACTATCCAGTATTTCATTTGGAGTAGAAACTTTTAATGAGGTGGGGTGATTAGTATTAGTTTGGTTATTGTTTCACTAAAGTATTTGTTAAATTGGGTGGGGATATTGTCTAGGTTGTTTTCTGTTTTGGGGGTGGGAGTGGATGTTTTCCCGGCCTGTAAAACAGAGTTGACTGCTGCCCAAATTTGGGGGTTAGTAGCATGTTTCTTTTGGATATTTTGATAGTAGGAGATTTTGTCTAATTTAATGAGTTATTTTTTGGCTTTGTTGTATAGTTTAAGGTTGTTTTGTTTGTCTATTTGGGTTTTACTCTTGTGAAAGTGTGTCCAAGTTTTGTTCCTACTTTTGAGCAATATTCTGGTGCCTTTATTTAGCCAGGGAGCATATTTAGTTTTAATTCTAGTGGTTCTAGAGGGGGCATGGTAATTTAATATTTTTAGGAAGGTTGTATTGAAGTGCGAGACAGCTTCATTGAATTTTAACCTTTTCAAGGGGGTCCACTTACAGTATTTTAGGCTCCTGTTAAAGTTGCTGGGGTTAAAGTGCTTTTTATTTCTGATTTCCCATACTGTTACCTGGGTCATTAAGGGAGTTTTGCTTCTGAGCAGGTAAGTTGGTTGGTGGTCGCTGAGGGTGTCTGGTAGAATCCAGCTAGAGATATGTGGGATGGATTGTATACAAGTATCCAGTCCAGTATGGATTTGTGTTTGGATGTTTTGTCAGTTCTAGTGGGAGATGTAATGAGTTGGGTTAGTCCAAGTAGGTTTATGTGGGAGAGTGGGGTTTGGCTGGAACAGTTGAGCCAATCTATATTGAAGTCACCTAGTAGGATATTTTCTTGGGGAAGGGAGGTCGAGATCCATTCTAGTAGGTTTTCCATGACAGTGACATTGTTCCCTGGGGTAATATAGCGGCCTATAATATTGATATTTCTTTTGGTCCAGTTTTAGTTTGGCAAGAGTGAGTTCTATATTTTTGAAATCTGGGATGGTGATGTCGAGTTGTTCAAGGATAAGGTGATTTTTATATAGTATGGCTACTTCCCCTCCACTTTTACCCACTCTGTCTGGGCGAATGATATTATAGCCTGTTGCTGTAATTTCATTACTGTGAATTTCTGGTTTTATCAGGAAAAAAGGTCCCCTGCACGTAGGCAACTGCCAGGCTCCTACCAGAAAAGTACAAAAAACAAAGAGCCAGCACAATAGACTTCAAAATCACTTTGTATTCACAAATACATACAGCAAACAGACCGGTTTCGGCTGGATAAACACAACCTTCCTCAGTGTAAAAAACACACAAATAATATGCTGTTTAAATAATATAAGGCAATTTCCCATTGGTAGAATACTCATAAATATTCATTAAGTCCTGGTGGGAATAAACCCCCTAACTTGATGATCCACTTTTTTTCTTTATTATTTAAGATATTATGCCATTCAGTTTTATTTAGTCGGTTACCATGGATAACATCAATCACCATGAAATTGAACTGTGCAGTGGGATGCAATAAGTGATGTTTATATAAAGCATTTGTCATTTTTATGTTTGATGTTACTTATATGTTCAAATCCGTGATCTTAATGGACGTGATGTCTGTCCTATGTAGAAAGCTCCACATTGGCAAGTAGCAAGGTAAACAACCCAATCATTGCTACAGTTAGCAAAAAAGCCTATATCATAAACCCTGGAGCAATTTCTACTAGAAAAAGCCTTAGCTGTAGTCACAAATCTACAATTCGAGCAGTGGCCACATGGAAAACATCCATATAAAGCTTTACCTGACAGTGTAGTCTGTTTGTGTATGGGGAATTTAGTGTCACAATGCTTATAATGGTTGAAATACGATTTCAGATTTTTTCCATTCCTATATGAAAAAATACATCTATTAGGAATAAAATTAGCAATATTATTGTCAGACTGAAGAATGTTCCAATTCCTATGAACACTGTCCAAAAGACAATTGGTATTACGAGCATAGGTAGTAACAAATCTTAATGTAGAAGATGCAACAGTAGTTTTATCTCTATATTGAAGTAATTCTGACCTGTCCATGCTATGTACTTGATTCCTAGCCATTACAATGTTGCCAACCTGGTAGCCTCTTTGTATAAATCTGTCCGTTAGGTCTCTCTCATTCAAACAAAAAGTATGTGTCTTGGAACAGATACGTTTGGCCCTTATAAACTGTGATTTGGGAATATTCCTAGTGATGTGTGGTGGATGGTAACTAGAGGCGTGTAGGACTGAATTATATTGTGGGAACTTTCTAAACATTTCACTATCCAAAGTTCCATCTGGTAGCTTATGTATAAGAACATCCAGAAAGGTGATATCATTTTATCATGATGTTCAGTGAATGTCAGTCCCCATTCATTAGTATTAAGATAAGAAACAAAATCAGCCAGTCCAGATTCATTGCCCCTCCAAACCAACCACACATCATCTAGGTATCGCCTCCATATGTCCATGTCTTGTACAAAGGCGTTTCTGGAAACATCATAAATAATTTTGGACTCAACATAAGCCATGAAAAGGTCAGCATATATGGGGGCAAAAGATGCCCCATAGCTGTACCTTTAATTTGCCAGAAACACAGATTTTTATAATTAAATACATTACATGTCAGGACATATCTGGCCATATCAATCAGAAAAGAATTAAACAATGGAGAATAAAATTTAGCAACATCTAGCCAATGTGCCAAAGCTTTCAGTCCAGCCTGGTGGGGTATATTCGTATAAAGTGCACTCACATCTAATGTACATAAGAGCCAATCATCTTCTAGTTGTGTATCAGATATTATTTGTAGAAAGTTAGTAGTATCCTTTAACCTAGATCTAATGAAAGGTAATAATGGTTTCAAATGTTTAGTCAAAAACATGGACAGAGGTTCAGTAACATATCCTTTGCCAGATACTATGGGTCTGCCGGGAGGATTAACAACACTCTTGTGGATTTTTGGTAAAAAGTAAATGTATTGTGCATGAGAATCCATAATAGACAAATGTTGAAAGACTTCATTGTTAATGATACCACGTTCTTTGGCATCAACAAGAAAACACTTTATACATTTAACAAATCTTGAAGTGGGATCGACTTATTATACAAAGAGGCTACCAGGTTGGCAACATTGTAATGGCTAGGAATCAAGTACATAGCATGGACAGGTCAGAATTACTTCAATATAGAGATAAAACTACTGTTGCATCTTCTACATTAAGATTTGTTACTACCTATGCTCGTAATACCAATTGTCTTTTGGACAGTGTTCATAGGAATTGGAACATTCTTCAGTCTGACAATAATATTGCTAATTTTATTCCTAATAGATGTATTTTTTCATATAGGAATGGAAAAAATCTGAAATCGTATTTCAACCATTATAAGCATTGTGACACTAAATTCCCCATACACAAACAGACTACACTGTCAGGTAAAGCTTTATATGGATGTTTTCCATGTGGTCACTGCTCGAATTGTAGATTTGTGACTACAGCTAAGGCTTTTTCTAGTAGAAATTGCTCCAGGGTTTATGATATAGGCTTTTTTGCCAACTGTAGCAATGATTGGGTTGTTTACCTTGCTACTTGCCAATGTGGAGCTTTCTACATAGGACAGACATCACGTCCATTAAGATCACGGATTTCGGAACATATAAGTAACATCAAACATAAAAAAATGACAAATGCTTTATATAAACATCACTTATTGCATCCCACTGCACAGTTCAATTTCATGGTGATTGATGTTATCCATGGTAACCGACTAAATAAAACTGAATGGCATAATATCTTAAATAATAAAGAAAAAAAGTGGATCATCAAGTTAGGGGGTTTATTCCCACCAGGACTTAATGAATATTTATGAGTATTCTACCAATGGGAAATTGCCTTATATTATTTAAACAGCATATTATTTGTGTGTTTTTTACACTGAGGAAGGTTGTGTTTATCCAGCCGAAACCGGTCTGTTTGCTGTATGTATTTGTGAATACAAAGTGATTTTGAAGTCTATTGTGCTGGCTCTTTGTTTTTTGTACTTTTCTGGTAGGAGCCTGGCAGTTGCCTACGTGCAGGGGACCTTTTTTCCTGATGCTTCACTTCTGACTTCCTGCTGAGGCTTGACTTCGATGCTGCTACATGGATTCGCTGTAGCAGCTCTCATTTGTTGTGTTTTTTCCCAATATTGATCCACTTCTTCATTTTATTTTATACACCACCCAATTTGTGCTTTGTGGTGTTATTTTTCGTAATTTTGGAAGGTTTCTGTGGTCTTGGCGTTTCGCCGCTTTGTGACTGCTGTGTTAGTGAGTATTTCCTTCAGTTTGGTTTGCGGCTTGCTGAGGTACGGGCGCATTTGTACAACTCAAGTTCTTTTGACTAAATCAACAGTTAGTGTATTTGGGACAAGGATTATATGCAGGTACAAGTGCAAGCACCTACTGTGGAATTTATATATGATTGAACTTTCGTTGGGCTGCGACATTTTATTTTTCTAAGTTCTGCTCGATGGAGATGACGCTCGCTTAAGGCTGGGACTGTCTGTTTTTCATACTTTTTTTGAGGAGCGGGACAGTACTAATTTATTATTATCCTTTGTGGGGCATATGCTTTGTGTCTTCTGTTACTGTATATGCTGTATTTAGCATTCAGCGCATCTGGACCAGGACTATACGCCAGTACAAGTGGAAACATTTGGGGTGTTACTGTGGAATTTACAAATAATTGATCTCTCGTCAGGCCGTGATATTTCATTTTTTCCTTTTTCTGGTTCGGTGGTGATGTCGCTCGTATACTGCTCAAACTATTGATGGTTTAGACATTTTATACACTTTATTAGGATCGGGACAATACCACATTATAGTTGTCCTTGAAGGGGGATATGTTTTCTGTTTTTTGTTAACATTTTTACAAGCATTTAGCATCTTTTGAATTGTGTTGACTGCGGAGGTTATTCATTGCAGTTCACATGCTTTGTCGATCTGACAATAGATAGGTTGTTCAAAATATTATGGGCAAGATATTTTTTTGCCATTCAATATTATAAATAAGCTCATATACATGGGTTTGAACTTCCTGTCTAGTGACTGGGAGATTTATTATATATTTTGAAGTTATACAATTCTCTTGTAGTTTTTTTATAACATGTCCGGATGTCTGAACTGTTACTTGATTTAAAGCACTAAGAATTTATGCAATTTTTGAATTTTTTCTGTTTAGGGATATAATATGTGCTCTCTTTTTTTGAACAATTTTCTGATGTGACTTGGTTTTTGACTCCAACTGGTAGCCATCTTGTGGCCTTCAGCAGTTGGATTTTGAATAATTGTATTAATACCTATTGGTATTTACTCTGTAATCACAAAGTTACATATTCACATTTGAATTCTTAATTCTTCTAAGTATGTATGCTCAGCATATGTATTTTTTAGATTCTATGTCTAAGTTAATGCATACTTTAGAGTGTATATATGATGTATGTGGTCCCGCCATTTATTAAGGTTAATTTATAAATGGACATTTATTTAACAGATGTCTTTGATATTTGGGTTGCAGCTCATTGATATCTATAAATATATAAATACAGTTAGGTCATTTTTCACTAATAGGTGGATTACTACTTCTGTAACAATTCCCAATGATTGTAGGTATATTTATGATTGGTGTTCTTTCTGAGGGTCCCTATTTAGTTTCATATATAATTTTGATATATTGAAACTTATATGATAGCATCTAGGACCAGTATAATAGAGTCTCATTCCATTTCTTATTTTTTTCAATTTGGTAGCAGCCATATTATGAAAGCATAAGGGTTTACACTTGGTTATGACTATATATATGTGTATTGGTTCGGGTGATTATATGATAAGTACTGTGTAACCAATTATACATATGTCATTTCTTTACAATTGATTTGGAGTGGATTAATGTCTATCCTGGTCCCTATGAGTTCTATATGGCTATCCTTTTTTTGGATAGGGTTATTAGATTTCTACTCAGCATACATTAAATCATGAGGCCTTTTTTTGATCCGTTACTGCCTTTATGCTAGTAAGGTCCCCTAATTTTATATATCAGCTTGATCTGTATTATTTTCACTTGGACTTTTGATCTTTTCCCAGTTGTTGTGGACGCAGCTATTATATCTTTTTGGTTTTTTGCTGTTATTGTCCATTGTGTTTTTTAGTTGTCGTGGTCTATTTCTATAGTAACCATTATTGACAACTATTGATATTTGGATTATTCTGATTGGATTATACTAGTGTAGTTTGATATTAACATTGACAGTATTGTGGCAATCAGTATGGATTTATCGAACCTCATCTCGGGTTTGGTTGCAGATAAAGATGACCTAGGGGTCTTTGGTCTAACTAACAATAATAATGGGAATATTCAACCTACTGAATTGGGGGGTTTAGAGTCATGTCAGGTTTTGATTGATGACCTTAATAAACAGTTGAGACAATTACGTGCCAATGTATGGCACAGTAAACTCTTTAGGGCATATCGAACTGCCAATATTACCCCTAGGGGACTACGTATTCGTACTGTTCCACATGTCAGTAATATGGATGAGGAGTTGACCAAAAACTGGTCGAAAATTCAACAGGAAGCCACTATGGCTTTTGTAATTGAACTACTTAATTTTCACAACAGGGCTATTGATAGGGGCCTTGCAGGCATTACCGCTCTAGCGGATAAACTTAAGGTTTATGAAAAAGAACCTTCTTTTGAAGTTAAACTGAATAAGGTAGCAGTTGACCTTAAAAAATATGATGCTGAGTTGAAATCTAGGAAAATGAAGAAATTCAGTAGGGACCAGGAAGACTACCTGCGTGGAAATCCATTTTTGTATCAGACCAAGCATGTGAGGTTTGACAATCCTCCAGCTTCTACCTCCAAACGCAAAAGACCTAGGTCCATTTTACGAAAAAATTATAATGGGACTGCTTCATCTTATGATGATACGTCATCTGGCACAGACAACGAATCCCTGGCAGCATCGGGGTCACCCTCTCCCAAAAGAACACCGGGGGAGGTCCCTTTAGGAATAAACGGAGACGGGGGGGACGCAAACATCGGAAGGGTTCAAAATATTCAAGGGCTATTAGCAATGGCTTTGGAAAAGTGAATGATGTGGATCCTAATAATGTGTTGAACTTATCTGATGTCATTTTATCCCCTACACATATCTCCATCTTGAATAAAGGTCTCAGTTTCATACCTGGGTTTTTGATTTCTGAGGATGCACTTGCTCAAGATGTAGTCAATTTTTGTAGACTGCTTAACCTAAGATTATATTTTGGTGATTCTGGTTACAATATAGACCATGGTAAATTTATTTACCATAAATCCAGTTTTGTACCGCCTATGCATGACACAGTTCACCGATTTTTAAATAGTGTGCTTAAGGATTTACACTACTTCAGTTCTGATGCTGTTGTCAAATATAACAATGTATCCCCTATGGAGAGACAGGCTATATGTGATTTACAGAATAACAGAAATATTGTCATTACTACAGCTGATAAGGGTGGGGCTGTGGTTGTGCAAAACTGGACGGATTATGATCAGGAGGCTAGGAGACAGCTTTTTGATACTAGATACTATTCTTTGATGTCTGTCGATCCCACTTCAAGATTTGTTAAATGTATAAAGTGTTTTCTTGTTGATGCCAAAGAACGTGGTATCATTAACAATGAAGTCTTTCAACATTTGTCTATTATGGATTCTCATGCACAATACATTTACTTTTTACCAAAAATCCACAAGAGTGTTGTTAATCCTCCCGGCAGACCCATAGTATCTGGCAAAGGATATGTTACTGAACCTCTGTCCATGTTTTTGACTAAACATTTGAAACCATTATTACCTTTCATTAGATCTAGGTTAAAGGATACTACTAACTTTCTACAAATAATATCTGATACACAACTAGAAGATGATTGGCTCTTATGTACATTAGATGTGAGTGCACTTTATACGAATATACCCCACCAGGCTGGACTGAAAGCTTTGGCACATTGGCTAGATGTTGCTAAATTTTATTCTCCATTGTTTAATTCTTTTCTGATTGATATGGCCAGATATGTCCTGACATGTAATGTATTTAATTATAAAAATCTGTGTTTCTGGCAAATTAAAGGTACAGCTATGGGGGCATCTTTTGCCCCCATATATGCTGACCTTTTCATGGCTTATGTTGAGTCCAAAATTATTTATGATGTTTCCAGAAACGCCTTTGTACAAGACATGGACATATGGAGGCGATACCTAGATGATGTGTGGTTGGTTTGGAGGGGCAATGAATCTGGACTGGCTGATTTTGTTTCTTATCTTAATACTAATGAATGGGGACTGACATTCACTGAACATCATGATAAAAATGATATCACCTTTCTGGATGTTCTTATACATAAGCTACCAGATGGAACTTTGGATAGTGAAATGTTTAGAAAGTTCCCACAATATAATTCAGTCCTACACGCCTCTAGCTACCATCCACCACACATCACTAGGAATATTCCCAAATCACAGTTTATAAGGGCCAAACGTATCTGTTCCAAGACACATACTTTTTGTTTGAATGAGAGAGACCTAACGGACAGATTTATACAAAGAGGCTACCAGGTTGGCAACATTGTAATGGCTAGGAATCAAGTACATAGCATGGACAGGTCAGAATTACTTCAATATAGAGATAAAACTACTGTTGCATCTTCTACATTAAGATTTGTTACTACCTATGCTCGTAATACCAATTGTCTTTTGGACAGTGTTCATAGGAATTGGAACATTCTTCAGTCTGACAATAATATTGCTAATTTTATTCCTAATAGATGTATTTTTTCATATAGGAATGGAAAAAATCTGAAATCGTATTTCAACCATTATAAGCATTGTGACACTAAATTCCCCATACACAAACAGACTACACTGTCAGGTAAAGCTTTATATGGATGTTTTCCATGTGGCCACTGCTCGAATTGTAGATTTGTGACTACAGCTAAGGCTTTTTCTAGTAGAAATTGCTTCAGGGTTTATGATATAGGCTTTTTTGCCAACTGTAGCAATGATTGGGTTGTTTACCTTGCTACTTGCCAATGTGGAGCTTTCTACATAGGACAGACATCACGTCCATTAAGATCACGGATTTCGGAACATATAAGTAACATCAAACATAAAAAAATGACAAATGCTTTATATAAACATCACTTATTGCATCCCACTGCACAGTTCAATTTCATGGTGATTGATGTTATCCATGGTAACCGACTAAATAAAACTGAATGGCATAATATCTTAAATAATAAAGAAAAAAAGTGGATCATCAAGTTAGGGGGTTTATTCCCACCAGGACTTAATGAATATTTATGAGTATTCTACCAATGGGAAATTGCCTTATATTATTTAAACAGCATATTATTTGTGTGTTTTTTTACACTGAGGAAGGTTGTGTTTATCCAGCCGAAACCGGTCTGTTTGCTGTATGTATTTGTGAATACAAAGTGATTTTGAAGTCTATTGTGCTGGCTCTTTGTTTTTTGTAAATTTCTGGTTTTAGCCAGGTCTCAGTTAGTATGCCAATTTCTGGTGTGTATAAAGCTAATAGAGCATGGAGGTCATGTACTCTGTTAAGGATACTTCTTACGTTGATATCAATAAGGAGGAGAGAGTTTTTATGTCTATGGAGTAGGGAATTATTCCCATTGGGGCTTGGGTTGTCTAATTGGAATGGGCCTGGATTGAGGTGCATGTCGCCACAACATGCGAGTTACTTTTGTAGGTATAAGTAGAGTCTGTTAAGTTTGCTGATAATTTTAATGAGATGTGAGACTGACTACTGGGTGGGAGTAATTTGTGTAAGAGGTAGTCAATGTGTGGGTTGGTAGAGGTATAAAGTTAAGTGAATGTATTTATAGGCTGGTGTATAGTTTAAGGATGTAGATTGCTTTGGAATGGTTAGGTTGTGATGTAGCTGAATGTGACAGTTGGTTATGGCTGATAGTAATAGTAGGGTAGAGATGGAGGTAGTGTAAAGTAGGAGTTGTAGTTTTGTGATCTGTGATAATAGAGACATAGCTATTTACTTAAGCAGAGTTTGTGAAGTTGTTGGAGAAGTATACGGTTTGTATTGTGGCTTATAGTAAACTAATTAGTGGGCTAATTGGGTAATTATGTATGATAGGTAGGTGTGGTGGAGGGAGGTGTTTGAGGTAATGGGGAGGAATGATGTATGGGTATAAATGTAATTGTAATGGGGTGGGTGGGAATGGGGTAGGGTAGGAGAGTAGAGTGAGCCTGAGCGAAGTGAGGGGGAACAGAACGGGGACCCTCCGAGCTGCAAGCAGTCAGGGTTGTGCAAAAACCAATCAGGAGCAGCACTTCTTGAAATTCACTGGGTCAGTACAATGCAGTTGTTTTGAAATGATTAAAGAACTATTCTTTTTGTTTTTCTTATTTTTGGTAGGCACAAATAACTTTAGGGGAGAGAGTTCCCTGCCTGGACAGGCTTATCTTGCATTCGCTCAGTAGGAGAAATGAGAGGCAGTGAGATTTTCTATTCACTAATCTTTTAACTTTTTATTTATTTCAAATTGACTACCAACTATCGGGAGTTACTTAGCTTAGAAAATGCTACCATCTAGTGGCCAAAATGTGGAAGTGCATGCCCCCCCCCCCCTGAATAAATGTCAATAAGATGAATGGGGAAGTGTGTGTGTGTGTATGTATATATATATATATATATATATTTGGCTGGAACTATCAGATCAAACATTAAATTACCAATACCCATTAACTCACTGTACAAAAACATTAAAATAGGTGTTTGGTCAGGGGACAAGTCAACTAAACCCCACAAACCCCAGTAATTTTAAATATATTAATTCTGAGAACACAACAGTGGAGAAAAGGACTGCATCCCGTACTCCATTGTTTTCTAATCTCTGCAAATAAAAAGTGCCTCTTTTTTCATGTACAGATGAATGGCACTCAACTGTTGCCATTTTCTTACAGTTATTGTGGCAGTGATATGCACTCATTCATTTAATGAACTTCAATTAATAGAATCAGTAGCATGAATCAATAAATTATACACTGATTAAACCCATGTCTCTCTCTCTCATACACCCGCACTAAAATAAAGATACTTGAATGCATTAAAAAGTAATCTAAAATAACAGTTTTGCATATAAGATATCCCCGTATATGGCAATGGTGTGCACTTATTGATTTAAAGAACTCCAATTAAAAGAATCAGTAGTATGAATCAATAAATTGCATACTGATTAAACCCATGTCTCCAATACACAAACACATATTTAAAGATACTTGGATACAATAAAGTCATCAAAAATAACTGTTTATAAAAACAGTACAATATATCCCCATTAGCAAAATCATGTTTGACAAAGTAAAGCTATTCATGTATCATAATTACAAAAATTCATAATGACCACAGATCATATATAGTTTCTGACAATTAAATAATAGTTAAACCTTAATGTTATGAAAGAATTAAGGTGTCTGCAAAATATCCCATCTAAATAAATAAAAGAGTAAACAGGACACACAGCCAATCCAGTCACGAAATACAAACGTAGTTCCAAGATTTATTATGGAACGAAAATCCAATCAGCACTAATGGGTGGTATATCCATATGTTGAGCAGTTTCAATTTCTCTCCCCAAAAACTAAAATACCAGCAGCATGGCAAACTAGTTATGCCCATGCCATGGGCCATCCAGTAATTAACCCTTTAACCGAATGCCTGATAAAAAGCAATATTAGGTGAGCTTTGAGTTATGACAGCAAACCTCAAATTAAAATAAGGTAGTCAGAAACCTCAGTTCGGAGGGTCTTGGGCCATCTAGGATAATTATTCAACCAGATCTGGTGAGAAGATATGCATGGGGATTACTTATAGTAATCAGCTTTCCCAATATCATGGAGGTCAAATGGTCATTCGAGGAATGAGGACTATACAAGGAAAATGTACTATTATTGGATTACTAATTGGATTGACTGTGGGTCCTGTTTACTCTTGTTAGATGGGACATTTTGCAGATATCTTAATGGTTATGGACATCAGCTGGGTACAACAACCCTGTGTTTCTAAAGGTTAGCCAAACAGTCCATGTGTGCTGTGCTGATGAGGTCATAAGAAGACTGAAACATACATGTCCACAGCTAGAGGGGTTTGGTTTAACTGGCCTGAATGTGTCCATTAACAGATTTAAAAAGAAAAAAAGTAATGGGCATTCAGAACTGCCACATAGCTGAAACAGCTGTTGTCCTTAAGGGGTTATTTGCATATATCCCATTATCCACTTTTACAAGAGGTTTTAAGGAATCGCACAGCGAAAACTAGCTTGGCTAGGTTCTTGTAGGCTTTTACTAATAAACAATCAAGGAAATATCAAGAGTCTCCCATGGGGAATTTATCTGACTTCTGGTGGCAGGAAAAAGGATGTACAGACAACGCTATGAAATATGTGGCATGCAATATTAAGCATCAAACAAGATCTGGAGATGTATCTCTTATATCAGCAATGCCCTTGCATTGTGGTAGGAGGGTTTGGCCTCAGGCCATGTGGGGAATGCAGAATTGCTGGCATGGGAGCTGAGAAAGGCTCTTTAGAAAGAAAATGTCCTTTTACTTCTGCACATTTTCCTGGTACAGTGATTCTGACATGATTTAAGGATCCAGACCACCCAAGAAGGATGAGATGTGTCCCTGGCCATCAGTAGAATTGGGTAAACTATACATCTGAGGAACTGAAGGTAAGGGTGAGGCTTGCCATTCAAATGAGGTAGAGGATCACAGGAAACCTTTCTGGGGTCTAAACAGGAGTCATTTCTTTACTAGAGGAAATCACAGCAGATAAAACCATACCTGCCCTTGGCCAATGTAGGGCTATGAGGATGATTTTGGCTTTCTGTATAAGCTTCATTATATGGGAGAATGGAAAAAAAACATACTGGAGACATTGTGGACACTGCTGGACCAGAGAGTCCTGGGGTGATTGCCCTTTTGGGGTTGGGGGATTTCAGGAGAAGCAGCTGTTGTATTTGGATTTGGGTTAAGATTCAAAGAGCATAGAAAGTTTTTTCCTACTGAAAGAGCATGCTATTTACTTCTGATTAACTAAAAGACACCCATGATGCATCAATAAATATAAGCTCAGTTTGCTCACTAGAGAACAATCTTGGCAGGGAATATGCATTGCTATCAGAAAATAGTGAATTTATGTGGCCCATTATAACAGCAACAGTACCCCTAAACAGAAGGGGCAGGACTGGAATCTGTCCTGCCTTTTAATGGGCCAAACTACTGACATGCTGCCAGATAGGAATGAAATAGCACAATAAAAAGGCATGTTCTGGTGGGCCCCTAATCTCCAGGATACTGGTTTGTAGAAAGGCCTCTTAGGGTGACCACGTCAGCCCTAAATAATGCCTTCAAACCTCAGGCAGATGCATCCATTTTGACAGTCACACTGGGGAGGATGTTATAAAGGGGCAGTCTTTGGAAATACTGTCCTGGTGAAGTCACTATTGAAGATGCTGACAGCATACCTTTGAGATCTGAACCAATAGGGTCATAGGGTCTATACTTTGATTCTACTGGATATGAGTGTCCCTGAGAGGACCCTCATCCTGAACCTCACAAAGAGGACTAAGAAGACGTTAGACCAGAATCTCTAGACATACAGCAGCTGATGCCTTCAGAGAAGACAGAGATACAAGAACACTGTATTGAAGGTTGGAGATTCTGCCTGGAGGAAGACTGTCAATACAAATCCTTGTGTCTAGGCATCTGATAAAAACCTGTATCTGGGACAGCTTAAGCCAGGACATGGTGTTCATTGAAATCTTCAAGGATCTGAGGATATGCAGTACATTTTCCCTTACTTGAACCAGCAACTTCACTGTGGCAGTTGCCAACAGTCTGCTGTCCAGATAAAGGAAAACTTGTGATCTGAAGTAGGAACTTCATTTGTCAGCAACCTTTGGGATATGGATCCGATCTCGGATCCGAGCCGGCAACTTCTATCATAGCATAGATCCGAGCTCCTAGCTCCTCCCCTTACCCATAATCCCCTGCCTACCCTGACTGACCTCAGATCTAGTTTGCTGCTCTTCAAGCAACAGCTAGATTCAGAGCTCTTGGCGTTTTTTGTGAGAAAAAAAAAGTTTTCTTTCTTCCATTCTGAGTGAGTGATTGTGTGTGCGTAGTAGGTTTACCTTTAACGCTAAAACTTATTATTTTTAGCTTTTTCAGCTTCAATTTTAATTAAATTTTTTCCTCCCTCCCATCGCTGGTCGTAGCGTGTGTGTGTGACTGGAGTTAGGGGCCTAGTGAGTGTGCTTTACTTTAAATATGTCGGAGGCCCCTAAAGCCATTTTTTCAAAATGCACCAAGTGTGGTCACAAGCTTTCACCGGCTGATGGCCACACTCGGTGCGTTAGGTGCCTTGGGGTTGAACACCTCTCTTCGGGTTGCATGATTTGCGTGGTGTTCAACCCCAGGGCACTTAAGGATCGGAGGTCGAAGCTGGTTCTGGCGGGCCTTTTACCCCCAGACTCTGCTTCGGCCTCCGGTACTGCGGTGACCACTACCGCCCCCAGTAGCGGTCACTCCTGCCTCCCTTCCTCCGACCGGGACTCAACCTCCCGTTTCGGCTCCAGAGGATAGGGAGTCCAGGAAAGAGAAGCAGAGGGAGAAGCACCTTAAGCGGCGGGCCGAGGATTCTTCAACGGCCCCGCCCGCCAAGAGGGCTTCTCCGTCCAGGTCTTCTCGGTCTCCTCCTCCTCGGATCCGATCCCCTTGTTTCTCCCCGGGGCCCGAGGAGGAGGTGACCCGGTCCCCGTCAAGGTCATCGAGGCGGCACTTCAGGTCTGCCTCGGTGGCCTCTTCGAGATTTACATTTAGCATGTCAGATGCGGACATGGACCGGATGATGAGGAGATTCATCCAGGCCCAGATGCAGATGGGAGTGCTCTTGCCTCCCCCCTCCGGGGGGGGGAGCTCGACCCCTTTTTTCACCCCTATTGCTCCTTCTCCGACCCGCATTCCGGGGTCGGAGCGCTCGGAGCCAAGACACGTTGGATCCGGGGTGGGTCGGAGCCGACCATGCTGGGCACGTCGGCTCCGACGGCTCCCTTGAGTTTGTCGGATCCGACCTTGGAGCCGTGGGCCGAGCTTCGGATCTGAGGAATTCAGTGTGCTTTCGGCTCCATCCCGGTCGGAGCACACTGGCCCCTCAGATCCGACTTTCTCGGCACTGGGTCCGATCCCCGCTTCGGATCCGAGTGGGAGTCGGGTCTCGGATCCGTCTGAGAACGGCTCACCCTCGGCTTTTGCTGCGGTGGAGAGGGCACTGTCGAGTGCTTCCAGGCCTCCGGTCCTGGCTTCGGCTCCCTCCCGCACTCCTTCTCATCTGGTACTGGCTCCCCTCATCCGGCCATCGGGGCAGCCTGCCTCAGCGCCTCTAGGAGTTCCAGTGGAACAAGACACAGCCCATGAGGACTCCTCGGACAGACCCCCAAGGAGATTCCTCACAAGGCAAAGTGCAAGAGGAGGCACATAGACTCCCCCGAGAGTCTCACCGAAGATACGGACTTAGATGAAGGGAAAGGCTCCCCTAGGTCACCCCCCGAAAATCAAAATCAGGGGTGGGTGGTCTGCCCCCAAGGCTTCCCCTGATGAGTCCGTATTCCTTGAGGCATTTGAGGCAGGACCATCTACCTCTTGGGTGTCCCCTCCACCCGACCACTTGGTGGATCTCATATCCACTAGGGCTTGGAAGGAACCGGACACCGTAGAGCCAATCCCCAAGCGCCCGGACAAAATTTTGAGCCCCCCTGCAGAGAGATCACACTGGAGCAGAGGTCCCCCTGTGGATGCCATGTTGGTGGCTGCAGTCACCAAGAAAGAGTTGGCTCAGGAGAGCCCCACGGTTCATCCTCCGAGCAAGGAGTCTCGCGCGATGGACCATCTTGGGAAGCGGGCCTTCAGTTCAGCGACCTTCTCTATGAGGGCCTTGAACTACATGGCACACGTTATTCGGATGCAGCGGGATCTAATTAAGGAATACGCTGCTTCCCCCCAGGGTCCATGTTGGAGGGAGACAAGGTTCTGTACTCCTCCTGAATGGCCACCCTCCGCTCTATTTCTAACACCTCTATGCGGCTGTTGTCTCATGCTACGGAGGGAGCCGCTAGAGCAGGCGGCGTCGGGCTTGTCATGAGGAGACAGGCCTGGCTCCATCACTGTGACTTCTCGGAACCCTTTAAGTCATCATTCGCGAATGCCCCTTTTGATGGTTCTGCACTGTTCGGCAAAACCGTTCGCAACACTCTTGTCCAGAGCGAGAAAGACGGGAAGACTTTGTCTGCCGTCGGAGTTCGCTTCTCTGCGCCCCAGAGGTCCTTTTCCAAGAACCAAAAGGGCCAGAAGAAGATGTGGTTCCGAAAATCGCATCAATCCCAGTCTGCTTAGGACAACCAGTCCTCTCGTGGCAGAGGAGGACAGGGAGGAAGCCGCCCCAGAGGCAGAGGGGGTCCCAGGAATTTTGGGTCCAGAGAACCGTTCTCTGAGAGGCCCACGCAGAACCCCTGAGGGGTTACCCGGCTGCTCCACTCTGGAGGCAGTCAGGGGGCGTTTTTCGAGGCACCTAGCAATGTGGGAGTCCATAACAATGGATCGCTGGGTGCTTCGTATTATATCCAGAGGTTACCAAATTCCCTTTATCGTAACCCCCAGAATCAGAGGCCTCCCCGATGTACCACCCAGTCAGAGAAAGGCGGCGGCTGCTACAGAAATTCAGCAGCTTCTGCAAGAAAGAGCCATCCAGCTCGTCCCCCCAGATCAGATCGGATCAGGGTTTTACTCCAGGTGCTTTCTGGTGCCAAAAAAGACGGGGGACTTGAGGTCCATCCTTGACCTCTCTCTCCTAAACCTGGCTGTACCCAAAGAAAAGTTCTGATTGGTCGCATTGCTATCCATCCTCCCCTTATTGCTGGAGGACGACTGGATGTGCTCCACAGACCTCAAGGATGTGTACTATCACATTCTAGTAGACAGGCATTCCAGGAGGTTTCTCCGCTTCCGGCTGGGAGCCAGTCATTTTCAATTCAGGGCCCTCCCCTTCGGCCTCACCTCAGCCCCCAGGGTGTTCACCAAAGTCCTAGCAATAATAGCGGCCCACCTGAGACTCCAGGGAATTCAGGTCTTTCCATACCTGGACGACTGGCTCCTTACGGCCCCAACAAGGCATCTACTTTGTTCATGCAGGGATTATTTCCTCCGTTTGGCCCTCTTATCACTTCTAAACTGTGTAAGACCTTCCTCAAGGGCACCTTCCTCCTTAGGCCTCCAGTCGTACCTCCATGGGATTTATCCTTAGTCTTACAGGCCTTGACTGGTCCCCTTTTCGAACCGGCGGCCACGGTTGATCTCAAATTTCTCTCCTGGAAGACAGCCTTTTTGGTGGCCATAACTTCAGCCAAAAGAGTATCGGAATTGCAAGCTCTTTGGGTCAAACCACCATATTTGGTCTTTCACCCGGATAGGGTTTACCTCAGGATCAATCCGTCCTTCCTACCTAAGGTATCTTCAGAAGCGAACATCAATCAATCTATCAATCTTCCAGTGTTTTTCCCCAACTTTCAAAACAAAGGAGAGTACAAGCTGCATTCCTTAGACGTACACAGACAACTACGTTTTATATTCATAGAACTGCTGATCATAGGCAATCCGATCAGTTGTTTATCTCCTTTGCCAAAAGTAATTTCGGAAAGCCAGTTTCTAAAGTTTCTCTCTCTCGATGGATCTCGAGCTGTATTCTCTTAGCATATCAGAGCTCGGGAAGGCCTGCACCTCAAGGAGTCCATGCTCATTCTACTAGGGCCGTTGCAACATCTGCGGCCTTTCAAGCTAGGGTTCCACTGGATGACATTTGTTCCACAGCCACTTGGGCTTCATCTCACACCTTTATCAGCCACTATAAAATAGATGTTGTCTCCCGAGGTAGGGCGTTCTTTGGCTCTGCGGTGCTCTGGAATATCCTTCCATGAAGGCCACCCAAGATTTCGGTAGCTGGGGACTCTGTCCCAAAGGTTGCTGACAAATGAAGTTCCTACTTCAGATTAAGAAGTTATTTACTCACCATAACGTTCCATCTGAGTAGGTATCTTCATTTGTCTGCAACCACCCCCCCCTCCTTCCCCCTGACCAAAATGATCGTTCTTGTGGTTATTAGCATCTGTTCCCTTTGGGACACTTATCAGCTGTGCTATGGGGCAAACTTGATCTGAGATCAGTCAGAATAGGCAGGGGATTATGGGTAAGGGGAGGAGCTAGGAGCTCGGATCTATACTATGATAGAAGTTGCCGGCTCGGATACGAGATCGGATCCGTATCCCAAAGGTTGCAGACAAATGAAGATACCTACTCAGATGGAACGTTATGGTGAGTACATAACTTCTTATTCCCATCAGCCTGAGATAAACTGCTACGGTTTCCATTAATTTGGTGAATGCCTTGATGGGCAAGATGAGACCAAATGGGACAGCTCAAAACTGTTAGCTGACTGGCTCTGACCCTGAAGCACAGGAATCTCCTTGACACATTGACTATCTTTATGCGAAGCAAACATCCAAGAGAAAAAAACAACACATGAAGTTTATCTTTTGCAAATATGGACGCTTGACTGCATTGTAGACAACTGAAATTTTGCCTTTACATACTGATTGAGTTCACTCAGATCTAAAATGCCATGAAGTCTTTGTTCTTCTTGGGAACACAAACATCATCACCACCATCAATCCCCTTTTTCCCATTTTCTAGATGGGGTTGGGTGTCATGTCAACTGCTGCCATCTCTCTCTATTCAATGTCTCTCTCATGCCTTATTTGACAATCATACCTGTCACAGGTCTTCTCTCACACAATCCATCCACCTCTTTGCTGGACACCCTTGTTTCCTCTTGCCTTCTTCCTGTCTATTCCAAATCTTCTTCACCAGACTGTCTTCTGTTTTTCTGCACGTGTCCAAACCAGTGTAATTTGTTCTCTTTGACCTTTTCTGCAACTGGAACTTATTTGGCTTCTACTCTTATGTCCTCTTTTCATCTGGATTGCAGTGTGCACCCTGCCACTTGTCTCAGACACAATCTCCATCATCTCTAACTCCCTCAACTGCTGTGTCTTTACTGCCCAAGTTTCTGCACCATATAGTACTGGTCACATCACTGTTTTATACACCTTACTTGTCAGCTTCTTTTGCATTCTTCTGTCATATACTATACCTGACAATCTATGTCAGTTGGCTGCAGTCCCTCTGATTCTAGCTTTGACCTCCTCATTCAGACTCAACTATCTATCCTACTGCAAAACATGGAAACCTCAGGTCAGTTGTTCTGTATCCCGATCTGAATCCACACTGCTCATTTCTCATCTTACTTTCTACTACTCTGCATATTCGTTTATCAATTACCCTTTCCAGAACTTTTATGCAATGTGACAGGAGTTTGATACCTCTATACTGAATTGTTGTGAATAACCCCTTTATTCTTGAACACTGACACTAGTGTGCTTATTCCTCAGGTATCTGGGATAAGTCTCTCTCTCCACAATGCTATGAGTACCATCAGGAGCCATTACTCTCCTACAACATCCTACATCTTTATCATATCTGTGGTGACCTCATCAGAGCCTGCTGCTTTCCCGTGACTTCATTTTCCTTTGTGCTGCTGTTACTTCTTCTAAGGTGGGCTCTTACTCTTCTCTCATCATAGGCTGTGTCTGAGGCAATACAGCTTCTGTGCAGTTTTTTTTTTTTCATTCAGAAGCGGCTGAAAGTACTCCTTCCATTTGTTTTGATGTCATGTGGACTGGTGAGCAGGTTATTGGTGGCATTCCTTATAAAGGGTGTCTGAATGTCTTCTTTATATTTCTGTCTTTGCCTTGAAACCTGATTGGTTTTCTTTGTGTCATTCACTGAGTCACTTTCCAGAAGTTGGTAGAGTGCCTCTGATGTCTTATTCTTCGCTATTGCAATTGCTCTCTTAGCCTCTTTGTTAAGCAACCAGTATTCTTTTTTAGCCTGGTCCATCTTTTCTATCTCCCACTTTTTCTTACACTCCTCCTTTGTTTTTGATGTCTTCCAGAACTTCTGCATTCCACCACCAGCATTCCTTATGTACCTTATTTCTATACCTGGCATGACCATATATCTGTTCTGTAGTCCTCACACATGCTATTTTAAGGTGCTGCCATTCTTCAACTCCATCTATTTCCTCTTCCTATTGAGGTGCTAGAGCCCTGAGTAATTCCTTGAACTGTTGTGTTTTCTCTCCAGTCAAATTCCAGGTCTTCAGCCTGGTCTCTGTTGACCTTTGGGTCTTATCTGACCACTGCTTGCAGCTGATTGTGGCAACCAGTGGTTTCTGTTGTGGCCCAACTGTTTCACTGGGGATGACTCTGCAATTGCCGATTCTACCCCAGTGCCCTTCCCTTACTAGGAGGAAGTCAACCTGAGTTGCATGTTGGCCACTCTTGTATGTGATCTTGTGACCGTCAATCTTTCTGAACCATGTTTGGGAACCCAAATGATACCTGTATAAACTCCAGATCCTCTTTGGACTGCTGATCAGCTCTTTTTGTTTACAGCATAGCTAATGCTAGTTTTGCTGCATCTCTTTGACAAGGTGGAATACCTGGTGGAGATGAGTCTAGGAAGAAATACAGAGGGAAGTCTGTAGCTTCTGAATACCATTTTCCTGATCCACTTGTCCTATTTAATGGCCTGTCATGCAGGATGACCCCTAACTGACCACAAAGAAGAAAGTACAGTCATATAAAATATTACCATAACAGTAGACATCCTTCTCTCCACTGTAGGGAGCTCCTGCCAAGGACAGCCCAATGTCTGGCCAGTGTACCAAAGCCTTTAGATTGTGTATGCACCATACATCACACACATGCTCCCCATACAAGACATGGGGCATAAAGGTGATGTACAGACGCAGTTACCCAGAACTGACCCTTGGCCAGGAGGGTAAACAAATCAAAGCCCAAGAGAAAATGTTGATGAAGGGAAGGAATGAATACTGCAAAAGTGAAGAAAAGGAACTCTACCGTTATGGTAAGATTGTACACAAACATATTATGTTCTTTTATATCACTGTTGCAGTATTCTTGACCTTAGGGAGAGTACAAAAGCTCAAGAAAAGGACTGGCAGGTGGGAGGTGGAAGGTTTGGAAGAGCCCTCAAGAAACCCATACAGGATGGCCCTAGCAAAACCTACTCTTGCCCTAGAAACAATATCCAATTTATAATGCATACCCAAGCTATGCACTGAAGACCAACTAGCAGCTTCAAGGATGGAATTGGTCTGCAAACTCTTGAAGAAAGCACCAGAAGAGGCAACAGCCCTAGTGAAATGGACTCTAATGCAAGTAGACACTTGCCATGAAAAGAATAACAAAATTAAATTGTCCTAGCTATGCAGATGGATTACTTAGAAACAGCCAAACCCAATGGCTTGCGATGAAAAGGAACAAAAAGCTGGCCAGACTTATGAATGGCTTTAGTTTTATCAAATAATATCTAAGCTGTCTGTGCAAATACAGGGTATGCAGAACCCTCTCAATAGCAGACTGAGGAGAAGGAAAAAATGGAGACTGATTCAACAACACTGGGCATAAAAGAAAGACTAGTACAAAGGGATACCCCCTCCCTGTGAAAAAACTAAAAAATGAGGAATGGCCATAAGGGTCTGAAACTCAGAAACCCTCCAAGCAGAAGTAATGGCAAGCAATAAGACAGCCTTCCAGGTACAGTGTTGCAGAGTATCTAAAACTAGAGGCTCAAAAGGAGCTTGGGTCAATTTTTCCAAATCAAAATTAAGGAGGAGGAATAGGCTTCTTTGGAGGCCTAGGATGGTGGATGCCTTTAAGGAAATATTTGACCTCAAAATAAAAAGCCAGATGAGGATTCAAGGGCAAAAAGGCAGACATAGCTGACAAATGAGCCTTTACAAAAGAACAGACCAAGCCAGGCAGGAGCAACTCAAACAAATAGGAGAGGACCAGAGGGACCCCCACCAAAAAGGGTCATGAGCATGGCACTAAAGCGAAAATCTTTCCCATCTGAACATACAAGACTTTCTTGCTACAGATTTTCTTGCCTCCTGTACAACCCTGCGCATGTCTTCAGAAAAAAAGGTGCCTAAAAGGGATCAAAATCCTATCACCCACACTGTCAGTTGAACAGTGCACAAGCGCAGATGGATGAGTGACCCCTTGTCCTGTATAAGGAGGTCCAACCAGTAAGGTAACTTATGGTGACTGCCCCAGCCAAATGCATTAAGAAGGGGAACTAGGGCTGTCTTGGCAAAAAGGGAGTCACTAGCAAGATTTTTGGGGTGTCCAGCTGAATCTTATGCAGGACTCTTGGAAATAGAGGAAGCAGAGGAAACATCCCCTTTCAAGGAAAAGAAAGGCTATCTTCCATGCCAAATGGCATGGCACTGTGGAACAGAAACTAGGGAGCTGTCTGTTCAGAGGGGAGGCAAAAAGATCTACCTGAGTAATAGTCCAATGGATTATATCCAGAAACATGTCTCTGTGAAGCATCCATTCTTGAGCCTGTGTTTTGGACCTGCTCAAGCAGTCTGCCACTAGACTGTGCTCTGAAAGAATATATACTGCCTGAAGAGTTTGCTGATAACTGATAGCCAGATTAAGACCTGAAGAGCCAGCCTGCAAAGAAGGTAAGACTTTGTGTCCCCTGCTTGTTGACATACCACATCACTGTAGTGCTGTTTGTGTACACCTTCAAGGAACCTGGAGAGAACATGGGGGTGAAAAGCCTGAAGTACCAGAATCCGAGCTCCCATCTCTTTGCTGTTGATATGGTCTGATTTCTGATAGGGGGTAGAGACCTTGAATTTTCAGGTGACCAAAGAAAACTTCCCACCCCCATGTCTGAGGAGTTCTTGAGAAGGAACCAGATGATGAAAGGGTAGGAGTGGGTTGAGGGTAAGTTGTTGAATCCACCAGTCAAATTCAGAGGGTGGCAATGCTGAAGCCAAACTGATTTGATGTACCATTGAAGCTTCTGCATATGCAGTCTAGCAAGAGGGAGCACTGAAACAGAAGAGGCCATGAATCGTAGGGCCCAAAGAAACTCTCTGCCTGGAATGGCAAGCAGGGGAAGAAGAGACTGAAAGAAAGCTGTTAAGGACAAAACCTTTGGAGGTGGAAGAGAGGCCAACATTGGCACTGTCTGAGTCCTGTAGCCCAGATACTCATGATCCTGAGAGGAAGTCAGGACAACTTTTGGAAGTTGACAGTAAACCCCAAACTTTGAAGGAGAGATATGGTGAACTCCAGAACCTGTAACAGACAACTAGGAGAAGGTGCCTGAATCAACAGATCATGTAAACAAGGAAAAATCTGGACGCCTTGGAGCCTGCAAAAGGCAATCAAAGGAGCTAGGCATTTTGTGAATACCCTTGGGGCAGTAGAGAGGCCAAAGGGCAAAGCAAAGAACTGCAAATGGGAGGAAGAAACAGAGAAACGTAAAAACTTCCTGAAAAGAGGGTGAATAGGAATATGAAGGTAAGCATCCTTCAGATCTAAGGACACCAGACAAGCCTGTGGCAGCAACAGAGGAAAACAGGGTTTGAAGCAGAAGCATCTGATGAAAACGAGGAACCTTGAGAAAAGTGTTGAGCAAGGTGAGATCCAGAATGAGTCTTCAAATGCCCTCCTTTTGAGAAAACAAGAACATTCTGGAGTAAAATCCCTTTCCCACTTGGGAAGGAGGGACAGGCTGAATAGTTTCCCGGTCCACCAGGTACCCAAGAACCTCTGAAAAAAAGAGGAAGCTGCTCTAGTACAGGTTGAGGACTCCTTGAAAAAGGAGGGGGAGACTTCCACATCATGAAGTAACCCTAACAGATGATGTACAGAACCCAAGAATCTGAGGTGATAAGTTGCCAGTTTGGAATACACAGGGAGAACTGAAGAGACAAGGGAACCTGGCCGAGGGCTGGGGGGGTGCAGCATGTCAAAGAGAAGCAGGCTTGTCAGACAAGGAAAGCTTGGAACCTGAGAAGACTTTGCATTAGGAGCTTCCCAACCACTCTTCCTGCCTTTAGTGGCCTGACGAGGTTGCCTACAAACAAAAGAAGACCTAGTAGGAAAGTTCCTCTGAAACTTAGGGATAGGGGACATAAAAATATGTTTAAGGTCCTACAAGAACTATACCTTTTTATTGAAGAGGCTTAAACATAGCAGTAGCAGTAGTCTCAAAGAGATTCTTATTATCCAAAGAAGCATCCAGCAACTTGGTCTTATTATCTTCAGGTAATGACTGCAGACAAAAAGCCAAGAGTAATGCCTCATGACAGACTCAAAGGCAGCAGCTCTGGAAGAGACATAAGCAGCATCACAGCTGCACTTGATAAGAGTAATGGGCCACCTGTGAGTTAGAACCCAAAACCGATGAAGCAGAAGACTTTCCTTAAGAGTCAGGAGGACATAAATCACCTGACAAGCTTGGGCAATCAAAGACACAGTATAGCTTGTCATGTGGGTCTAGTAATTGATATTCCTAAAGGCAGAGAAGGAGTACAGACTGTTTTTCCAATCCTCTCCACTGCTCTATCCTTTACAAAAAAAACACATGAAACATCTTCATTAAATTATCACGTATGACACAAGTAATCTTACATTTACATACATCAAAATAAACCATACTGACACAATCTCAGTTGAAACATTATACATTAACACCATGCTGACAAAACTGTAGCTGAAAACATTATACTGTGGTATCAGAAACAGTTACTATTGATTTTAGAGGTGATGCTCATATCAATAAAACTGATTTAGCTGAATTGAGTTGGATAGTCAGTCTGCAAACAGATGTACAATGTGGCTTGAATGGTTCTATCCCTTTAAAACCATCTTTGAAAGCCACAAAGTAACAATAAAAGGACCTCTTGGTTATTGAAGGGAAGGCAAGAAAAAGCAACGTAGTGAGGTAAACGTGTCATACCACCAGTGTATAGAGCTCCAAAAACTATAGCAAATGACAAGAGCTTTCAGAAAATCCTTCTTTAGATCGTATCATTTGCTATAGTTTTTGGAGCTCTATACATTTTTTTTACTATTTTATTTGTCTTATTGTATTAAAGACTTATTTGTTTTAAAAGGAGCTGTACAACCATGGTGGTGTGGCACATTTACCTCGCTATCTTTGAAAGCCAGGTCATTGCATCACTGACTCTTACTATGGTGTTTTTGTGATTGGCTGTTACATGTTTAAATTTCCATCTGTTACTTCTTTTATATTTGAAGAAGCACGTATTTGTGAAAGGGCTTATCTGTTTTTAATAGTTGTGTCATATGTTTCTTTTTTTAATATTAATAAAGTGTATACCATCAGTCCAGGTTAGACTATGCTTTTTTACTTTGTATTTCTGGATATGAGATCCAACTTGTAATGTGAAACAAAGGCATGAGTCTTGGACCATGTAGCTGCCATGAATCTAGTTGAGTGAACTCCGGGAGGTTTTGATAAAATCATAGCCTTCTGAGAGTAAATCCATGAAGTACAGTATGTAATCCATTTAGCTAGGGTAACGTCAGAAACTGGTTGGCCTGGGTTATTTGGACAGAAAGATACAAAAAACTGTTTTGACTTTCTAAACTCTTTTGTCCTGTGAAGTTAAACGGGTATATTACATTATTGAATCTTTAAAAGTTCGAACGTCATATGGTCAAACCCATATGATCGAACTTTTAAAAGTCTGAACGTTTCAACGGAGATCTCTGTACAGTGCGGAATGGGAAGATTTTCCTTTCCTGTACTGTAGTGCGATCTCGGAGTTGGTATATTTAAAGAGCGAATGGGGTGCATCATCTGCATTTGGGGGGGTGCAGGGGGCTTGCCCCCATGCTTAAAATGATAAGGTAGTCTTTTTCTGTTGTTTTTTTTTTTTTTAGCTTTTCAAACTTTTAAAAGTTTGATCATATGGGTTCCACCATATGACGTTCGAACTTTTAAAGATTCAATAACATAATATACAGCCAAGTTAAACACGTAGCTGTCTCTGTAGATCAAGAAGGTGTAGCATGTACTCTCCTTTAGTGGGAAGAAAACTGGCAAGATAATGGATTGGTTGATGTTATTTTCAGAAGCTACCATAGGTTAAAAAAAAAGGTTAGTCCACAGAGAAACCACATCCTTATGAAAAACAATGTAAGGCGTTTTTGCTGAAATAGACCAGAGTTCAGAAATTCTTTTTGCCAAAGTTATGGCTACCAAAAAAAAAAGCCTTCCATGACAGAAATTTAAGTCATATTTGTTTGAAAGTTCAAATTATTGTTGTGTCAAACCTTCAAGTCCTTCACTGGAGATCTTAGAAGAAAAATGTATTTCATAAAGGCTTTACACAATCTACATGCAGCTAAGGAAAATTATTTATTTCCTGTGTGGAAATTTGAAACTGCTGCCAAATTAAGTTTAACAGTACAGAAACTAGCACCATCTTTGAAAAAAGTTGCCAAAAACTGAAAATTCAAAGTTGAAGAAAAAGGATCAATGTCCTTATCTAAAGCCCAAACAGAGAATATTTTTCACTTGCTTTTATAAACTGTTTTGGTAGAATCCTTTTGAGAGGCCAAAATAATGTCAGAACCTGGGGAAGGGAGCCTGGACTGTCTATTAATGGAAGTGGAGAAAACATGCAGTCAACTTGAGGGTCTGAATGTTGGGGCTTGGAATCCCTGATGGATGGGACAGAAGATCCTGAGTAGGTTCCAGTATTCATGAAGGACAACAAAGATGAGACCGTAGAAAAGGGAACCATATTTGCTGAGGCCAGAAGGAAGCAATGATGATTACTGAGCTCTTTAGCCTGCTTGTTTCTCCAAAATCTTGGAATCAAGGGAATGGGATGATAAGCGTAAAGGAGACCCAAGAGCCAAGCATGAAGAAGTGCATCTCTCCATGACTGGGGGATCAGAGTGAAGTACTTGCTGCTTTTGTTGAAGGGAGTGGCAAATAGGTCGCAGCAAGGTTGGCCCCAACACCTGAAGATCATGTCTGCTACTGACTGACTGAGAGGCCACTCAGGAGGCATCAGAATTGATCTGCTTAGTTTCTCTGCAAGCACATTGGTCTTCCCTAGGATGTGCATTACAATAAGACAGTGGTCTGATGAGATCATCCATTCCCAAACCCTCATGGCCTCTCTGAAAAGGGGGCAAGATCTGATCTGGTTCCTCTTTACTTGATGATGTACCAGACTATGGACATGCTGTTCGTCTGAATTGCAATAGTCCTTAATGGTAGACCATCTTGAAAATCCTGCAATGCTAAAAGGACTGCTTTCATTTCCAGGACACTGATATACAACTTAGTCTCTTGGGGGAACCACATGCCTTGGACAGTTCTTCTCAAGAAATGCCCCCTCCCCCACCCCAAGTGAGAAGCATCCATGGTCACTCAAGCTACTTGGTTTGGTAAAACAAAAAGTCTGCCCAGAAGATCGTCATCTGACTGTATTCACCAACAAATGTGTCATTTGGAAATTGGGGTGAGATTTACTCGAAAAGATAGGGGTTGATATAGAATGGAACAATGAACATCTACAGTCATTTGAAGATCCCGCATATAGAAGCATGCACGGGGAAGTAGTGTAATGGAAGCTGACATTGACTTAAGTGGTTGAAGCATTAACCTTAATGGAGAGGAGGGATGGGCAAGGATATCCTGAACCTGGTTTCTGATAGAAGTAATGTGGTGGAGAGGCAAAGATGATATCTGTGTTGATTACTCAAAACTGCCCAGATGAACTTCAGGCTGTAAACTAGTGCAAGTTTTGACTTGGTAATATTTATCGTAATGCCCAAAAAGTCACAAATCTGAAGCAAATAATCCCTGGCATGTAGAAGTTGATGCTTGGATGGGGAGGTTAGAAGCCAGTCATCTATATATGGAGACACCTGGAATCCCTTTAGCCTCAAGTGAGCTGCAACTACTGCTATGCATTTAGTAAACACCCCGGGGAGTGTGGTGAGTCCAAAGGGCAGAGCTCTGAACTGGTAATGACTGGTTCCTAGCCGAAAGTGGAGATGTCATCTGGATCATTTGTCTATGTGACAGTATGTGTCCTGAACATCTATAGAGCAAATCCAATCAGCCCGGTGCACAAAAGGCAGGATGGACTGAATCATGACCATTTGGAACTTTGCTTTCTTTACAAACTGGTTCAATTTGCTTACATCCAAAATGGGTCTGAGGTCCCCTGGTCTGGAGCAATCCTCTGGATGGCTCTTTTTTTCAAGCAGCTTTTGTATTTCTTGCACTGTGGCCTTCCACTGACTGGGTGGAATGACCGGAAGTTTTTTCCTTTGACAATGAGGAAGAAGGGAAAATGGAATGCAATAACGTCTGGATATTATACTTAGCACCCATAAACCTCTTGTAATGCTTGCCCAGGTTTCTAGGTGCAAAGAGAACCCACCCCAACTGTTTCCAGAGTTGGACAGTCAGGCAGCACTTCAGAAGCACTGATGGGTCCTGTCTGGAAAGGAATCTCTAAAGCCCTGGTTCTGCAGGCTCCCTCTGACTCTAGAGCAATGACTACCATAAAAATTTCCACCTCTGCCTCTTGAGGAATTTTCCCCATTTGAATCCTTAAAAGGCCCCCAAGATTTATGGAACCACATTTTCTTGTCACCTCTTTGGTTCCTACAGAAAGTCCGCTGAGGCGTCAAAAACTTGATTCCCATGGCAGGGTCTTCCCTTCTTGTTTGCTATGGGTAACCATATCTTTCACTGATGGTCCAAACAAGGAAGCACCATCAAAAAAGGCATTAACAAATGATGTCTTAAAGGGTTCTGCAAAGTTGCATAGCCACAACCAGGCATGTCTCCTTATGGCAATGCCTGAACCGACTGCTTGTGAGGTCCCTTCAGCTGTCTGAGAGACCAACCTCATTGAAGAATTCAAAAGAGATAAAAGAATGGTCAGTTGAGAGGAAGTCCTTATCAAATCTTCAGCAAACATGGACTCACGAGAGTATTTGAAATTTTTTTTTGTCAAATTTCTCTGAAGCCTAGGAAAGTGTGTCAAATAATTAAGCAACGTCACAGCAAAAGTAACTGAGGCAAACACTCTTTCCAAATCTGTCACTCTGGACTCCCTGTTAGGTGGATGAACAGAAAAGCTCTGCTCTGTTAGCTCTTTCTTAGTGGCTGCCACTACCATCATAGCATCAATTGGGACACCTTTGCACCAGTGGGGTCTGTCTGTAGGTGGGGCCAGAAACTTGTCAGGGAGCTTGGGAATGGGCTTGACAGTATCCAGCTCCTTCCATACCCAGCAGGAAATGAGATCAATAAGTTCATCCACAGGGGAAGTTTCCCAAGACACAGGCCACAGTCAAAAGACTCCAAAACACCAACTCTTTGGGAGAAGGGGTTTGGGAAAACCAACAACCTTTCAAGCTTTAGGCTCTCTAGAATATCTCCAAAGGAGATGTCATCTGGTGGAGATCTGTGGATTCCTCTCCTTCATCAAAATCAGTGTCTTCAGTGAGAGACTCAACAGGGGAGTCTGGGTGTCTCCTGTTACACATCCTCCTCTGGGGGACTTCTTCTGCGGGATGTTCTAGAGAGGTTTCAGAAGAGAGGAGGAGTTCCTCTACTGGACCTGGTTGGAGACTTAATGGAACTGTCTATCACTGTGGAATGGGTCTGATTGACTCAGAACTGATGGGAGAAAAAGGGGTAGGAGCTGACACGAGAAGATTGTTCTCTCTGGACAGAAAAAGCCCTTTCTACCACCTCAAAGGCACAGGGAATGGGAGAAGTTCTGACCCACTCCCTCAGAGATGAAACCTCTGATAAAAACAGATCAAGGCCACCCCTTAATCTGAGTTCTCGAAGGGAGAATTGGATCTGAACTGTTAAGGGATGAAGCTCCAAGGGCAAGGAATGAATCCGATAAAAATGGTGCCGAACCCAGCTCCTTACATCTGATGCTGGCATTTCGGCTCTGAGACACATTCTGCTATAAGGGTATTGAAGCAGAACCGGTCAGTGACATAGTCAGAGTGGAGAAGGAAACTCTCCTTGGATCCGATGCTGAAGTTCTCAGGAATGTTGGATCCTGGGACTCAGACACTACAGGATGGTTTGGAGAAGAAGATAAAATGGACTTCAAGAGCAAATTCATGGATCCGGCTGGCAAGACCCCCATCTGGATCTGAGCGCTCTGACATTTTTACACCATCCTATCTACATCTGCTTCTGACAAACTTCTGGATGTCCTAGAAGATGTTGTGGAAGAGGGCTTGGAATGTTTCTTCGGAATCTGAAACAATTTTTCAGGCAAAAAAGGTGAAACAGACTTGAGCACAATTTCAGATATTCGGCTTCTATGACATGTACCAAGCTTTGGATCTGAGGACTTAGGATCCAGGAGTGGAAGTCTTTGGTGAGGGGAAGATGACTATTGGAGCTAAAACTTTTGGATCTGTGGAAAGTTTAGGATTCGAGGATCAGTTGAAAGACTTCAGATCTGAAGATGACGGATCCATGATTTTTTCGGATTTTTTCCAGAGGCTGCGACGAAGACCTTGGGGACTTGGGAGGAGACCTTTTCTTAAGTACTAAATAAACCAACTTACTTGCCTTTAAAGGGATTTGTATCCCAGACAAAGAAGAAGCAGAAAGTAAGCCTTTCAGAATCAATGTGTTACACCTGTCAGCCAAAGTTCTGGTGTTAAAGGTAGAGCACACTGAACAGGGCATATTCAAATGGCTGGTCCAAGACAATACACACATTCCATGTGGACATCTGATTTGGGGATCTTATGCCCACAGAAGTGCATTTCATAAAATCCGTATGTTTTTCAGACAAGGACTCAAACTGCAGAAAAGAAAAAAAATGTCAACAGTATACAATATAAAACCTTTTTTTTTTTTTTAAAGAAGCAGAAAAGTGGGAAAGGGAAGAAAAAGATTCTACCGACTATGGTAATTGTAGAAATTATCCTGTTAAAAGGGTAAAGATTACTAACAAAGGTACCGGAACTACTAATACATAGTAGAGAACAGAAAACACAACAAATTATTCCTAAAGCCTATGAAAATTAAGAGGCAGGCAAAGAGAAAATATTAAAAAGATTTAGAGAGATAAGTAAGAAATTCCAATAAAAGAAAGCTTCTCTTATAAATGCTCAAGAGAGGAACTTGTGTCTAACCAAGATGGTGGCAAACGAGATCTGAAGCAACAGGGATGGAGTAGGACATTATGGATAGACGGAGGAGCAATGAAAAGAACATCAGATTCTACCATCTTTTTTTATCCTCTTCTATCACTATTGGAGCTCCACTTGCAATTAATATAAGTACTCCTCTTTTCCTTTGTTCCAGGTATTCCACTCAATAACCGTCCTGAAAACTTTTCTTTATCAAATTCACATGTTCAGTTCTTTCCAAATATGACTCCTGTAGCACAGCTGTTAGCACGCTACATTTTTATTATAGTTCAATACTTTTTCTTTTTTGTATATTATCTGTGAGCCCATTTACAGTAAATATAATACAGAAAAAGTCTTAGGTTAAAAAGTTATTCCCACCTTTTGTGTGTAACAGCATTTTAACTGTCTAGTTCCAGCTTTTGTGTTACATGCATACACTACTGTTTGGCAGGTTGACCTTTTAAACAGTTGTTTTTGTCATATCCATTTGAGCCTATGTCCCATCTTACATAACTTTTTGTTTTATTGAAAGCCCTAAAAAAAAAAAATAAAAAAAAATAAATAAATAAAAACAACCACTGCCAATACGCCCCCCCCCCCCACACTTAATACTAACACACAAAACTATGAACATCTTCAAATATTAAAGTTTTACTCTTCTTAAAGGAGCAATTGTCCCAGACTGACAGCCATACACAGACTTGGGTTAACCTAAAAGGAAGGTTATGCATGCTAAATATGGTACAGCCTCTGTTTCTACTAAGTGCTGTTTAGTTTTGTATTGTCTTTATTACTCTCCCAGATTTGGAAGACACTTGAATGCTTTCAGAAATTATCTCCTAGCCATTGAAAGAAATAAGTATTATGTTTTTATTGTTCTATATCAGATTGTCTCCATGGAGACATGGTAACCAGATACAGAGTTGCTTCTAGAAGCACTCTTCTTTGCTAAACAATGTTTCATTTTATTTATTTATCCTCTTAAAACTTGTTTCTAGATCAAGATATTGGCCTTAATCCAATCATTCCCCTATACCAGAGTGAAAAAAGCGCATCAATTGTTTTGTATCCTGTTCTTTTAACCAGATTTTTCTTCTTTTTACTCTGCATGCCTACATTTCTTAAAAGCTGAAACAAGGAGAAAGAAAGTAGGAGGAAGAAAAAAAACAGGGGCACCAGTTTACTTTAGTATCCCCATTACACTTGAAAATAACTGGCAAAACTTTATAGCATGCAGATTATATCATGCATTATAAAAACACTATTATTAAGAACAGCATTTTGTTTTACTTACAGTTAACTCTTTACTTCCTCTTCATCCCCCTAAATATTCTTCAAACATTAATGGCAAGAAGCATGGCATATACTTTAGAGTCCCCTACAAGTTTAACAAAGTCAAAAATCCAATATTTCCAGGTTTTCTTGTTCTGTCATGTTTCACAAAGATAATTAATACTTTGTAATCCTACATTTATTTGTCAATTTCTGAGTTTCTAGTCTTATTCATGTTGATTTCCATCTCCCAAATCCAGTATCTGCTTCATTTTCAACAAGCTTCCAGTTCTTCTAGTTGACTCTTCTGATTTTTTCTGTTTCTCAAGCATTTTCTATTGAAACATTGGAAACGGTTTCACTGGCATAGTCTATCTGTGATCTTTATTACCAAAAGAAAAAGAAGGATCTCCTCCTGTTTCATAACTCACTTTTTGTTGGACAAACCTTTGTATTTCCTCTTTAGCATGTTCTACATCAAAACATTTTGTCCCTCCAGTAAAGACTATTCTGATAATAGCTGGGCAGAGCAGCTTGAATCTCATGCCTGCTTCTTGACATTCCCTGATTAGTGGAATATACTTACTCCTCTTTTTCCTGGTGTACAGTGAGTAACTATTTTCCACAAGCACTCTTCTGTCTCCCACTTTCAGTACTTTGTCCTTCTGCCATAGTTTTGTCAGAATCAACTCTTTCTGCTGGTAAGATTGCATCTTTACTATTAAAGGTCTGGGTTGTTTTCTCATAGCCAGGTTTGGAGAATATATACAATGTGCCCTTTCAACTAACTCCTGCTGTAGAATTCCAGTCCAGTCACTTATTTGTGCCTTCATAAAATGGATACAGTCTGTTCCTTCCCGCTTCTGTGCTCTGTTCTCTAATTCTAATATTTTTTGAAGCATCTCTTCTTGAGCAGTCTCATATTCAGCCAGCCTTTTCTTTATTTCGACCTCTGATTTTTGCAGTTTTAACACGTCATCTGAGTTATCTGTTTAAAGCTTCTTCCATTTTTCCCAGCCTTTTGTTATTTGAGTTGATATACTCCATCAGTATTTTGTTTATTTTAATCAGCTCTGAGTACATTTGACGTACTTCTTGCTCTAGGGTAGTGGAAGTCATGTACTGCACCAAAGCTGGAGCTTGAACTGCTTTATCTGAACTGAAGAAATCTTCAAAGTCAATGTTTTCCCTCACCTTTTGTGATTCATTTTCTTGCAGGTTCTCTGAATTTCTTTTTTGCTGGCATCCAGACAGCGCACTTACTGGCCAGTTATTGAAATTTACCCAAAAATATGAGTTTACTGGCTGTTTCTGTTTTCACACTGGGAGAGCTGAAATTAAGCTATTACCCAATGTGCAGTCATCTTGGAAGTCCCGTGATTTATTTATTCTTGAGGATATTCAACAAAAGTATATAAAATGATTACAACAGGTTACAAGACTTACTTATGACTCTAGGCTACAGATACTTGGATTATATTCAGTTAGCTACAAATACTTATATGGCATGTTGTGCCTGGCATATAAGGCATTAATAAATGAGGAACTTTGTTTTTTACTTAATATTAATTTGCTGGATTCAAAATGTCCTACCAGAGGTGGATGTCTTATGTTTAGAATATACAAATGTTGGATTTCAATGAGGTCCAGATTTTTAACATACTCAATGGTTTGTACATGAATAAAACACCTTTATATATTCATCAAAGTGTGACACTGCAAATATTTAAACAAAAAATCTGCAAATATTTAAACAAAAAATCTTGACATTTGGATGGTTCTAATGTATATTCACTAGATTCTGTGTTTTAATTTGGCCTTAGCCATAACAGTTATCTTCTGAACTATGATTGTTTAGACCCGAAGTCCAATATACACTGGTTATCAGAATGAACAACATAGGTAATACGGAATTTTCTGTAGAGACTGAAAGCACTACGTTTACTAAACATTTGTAATCCACTTCAAGGAGAGTGAAAGCTGATGACTGCATTTTTTTTTTTTTTGGTTGAAAAGCCACAGCCATGGGTAGTCAGTGATCTTCAGGCTTTTCTTTCATGGACTTCAGCACATTCACCTTAATTTCTAATGTTACCTAGGGGAAAATTGGCTTCTGGACCTAAGCTGGTACCAGTAAAGGAACATACTTGATTATGAGCTAAATCATTATACCTGTAAATCACTATATCTGTGAATGCTCCCTGGTATCATTATGATAGATTTCTGTTTCTTAGCACTGGGAGATGGTATCACAGCTCTGCCAGTCTGTGCAATGGGAGAGATCAGAGGTCAGAATCTACTGGTGCTGAGACCTTCCAAATATGCTTGGCTATTTTTTAATCAACATTTTAACCTTCTCAGACTTCACTGTCTCAAAAAAAATATCTATTTTTTAAAATTCTCATTTTTTCTTGGCTTGAAAGAATGTAAATTATTTTTGCCCAAAAATGTTAGTAGTTTGAATTTTCTACGTTTACATTTAATGATGCTGTGGTTTGGACCCAAACAGAAAAGACAATGAGTATTACATTTTTCTACTGCAATTGTATTTACTGATCAATGTGGCTGTAGCTAAACATAAGAAATATTGTAAATGCACCTCTTTGTCAATAAAAATAAAAAAGAACAATTAAAAGTAGAGTTTTAAAAATTGCATAAAAATATCTCCCAGTGAGTAACAGATGTGTCACACGTGAAACACCAAGAAGATTTGAAGAAAATTTTAACTAGTCTGGGATTTTTAAGGAAAGCTCCCACATACTTATGCCAGTACATTTCAACATGAGATCAGTGTTGGTACCTACCAGGAAGGAAGACACCATAGCCGGCCTTAGGCATAGGCCAACTAGGCGGCCGCCGGTCTAGCAGGGGCACTTTTCCAGTATTTATCTGGTGTATGTAGACCAGGATGGGGACAGCAGGTAGTGTTGTGAGGGGCGCTGTGGAGCCCTTTTGCCTAGGGCACCAGTTGACCTTGGGCCACTCCTGGAAGACACTACTTTAGAATTTCTAGCTATAAGAAGATAGAATGTAGGCGAGATACAGTCCAATGCTATCTATGATTTACTAGTATAGTAGAAGATCTGAAGTTGTTGAGAACTGCTAAAAAGGTAAATACAATACAAACTGGGTTTTGTGATGCCAGGTATGCAAATGTTTTGGCTTGCACTGTACCCTACAGGCTTGGTCAAGAAACACTAAAGTAAATCAATATTATACACTTCTAGATGATCAGTCCCCTCAATCACTTGGTCTTTGTCTTCCCTTTGGCTCTTTGCTCACAAATGGAATCACAGACCTTTGACATGAAATATCAAATCTGTCCTGTGGAAATCATTAGTTTATATCTGTTAGCCAGGTAATCTTTTAAAGGGGGCATCAAGGACGAAAACTGCCAGAGAAACAAAATCATGCTTACATTATTAGAAAAGCCAGTCAATCTAAGCATCCTGTCTCTGGAATATGTCAGGAAGTGGGCGTAATCAGAGAAGCTTTGAATGGATGCAGAAAAATATGCAAAGTCCAACCAGATCATTTCAAGAGGCTATGGAAACAAAAGGTAACAGCATGTTACAATTCCCTGTTTACAGAGAAACATCAAAATAATTAAATGAAACGGCAATAATGTTATATTAATTAAAGTATGAACTATGAAGATATATTACATGATATTCTCCAGCTATACACACATTTGCATTTCACAAAGTCTGTGGTTACACACATGCACAACAAAGCTTGAGAGACAATATATTTACTTAAATCTTGGGTTACTGGAAAGAGCATGGGTACTACATCTGTTGAATTCTTCACTAAAGAATGCTGCAAGCTTTATGAAAACGCAACATTAGCTGCAGAGACAATTTTAAAACAGAAATGTAATGTGGTAGAAATTTTTAGGACACTGGGTAATCTACGAATTCAGAAATCTCCAGGACCTGATACCACTTGTGATTTCCAACTAAGCGAATCAAGATACGACTTATCCTATGTTATATTAACAATAAATCATATACAGTAGGGTACTATAAGAATGAGAAAGAGCAATAAAGTACAGTTGTGTACACTTACCATAAATGTAGATGTTCGAGTATATTCACTGCTGCAGTTCTCATGTATGGGTTATCCGGCTCCCGGTAGCCCTCAGTCGGCCCAAATACCAGAGTCCTTGGTATATGACGTCGGCTGCCACCAGCTGTAAAACTGATGTCAGAACGTCAGGTATAAAGGGAAGCAGCCAATGCCATTTCCTCAGTTTTTCTTGCCTTAACTGTCAGGAGCCCCCAAAAGGTGGCTAACCCAGGAAGGTAGCACCCTGGACACGTCATACAAAAAATAAAATTATAGTCTGTGTCTTAGGAAAAAAAGGGGCAATGGAGGGTGGGAAACCAGGACTGCAACAGTGAATACACTCGAACATCTACACTTATGGTAAGTGTACACAACTGTACTACGTTCTTCATGTTTCACTGTTTCAGTCCTCACATATGGGTTGATTCCCAAAGCCCAGGAAAAAGACAAAGGGTGGAGGAAGGATCACAGATTAAGGGTTGGTAAGAAGGCCCTGCAAAACTGCAGAGGCAAAACCAGCCCTAGATTTAGAAAACAAAGGTAGATTGTAATGCTTTGTGAAAGTATGGACAGAAGACCAAGTAGCTGCTTCTAAAGGCTACAGAGGTACAGGCTGCTCTAGTAAAATGCATCCTAATACCCTGAAGGGGAACCTTCCCATGCTGCAGGTAAAAAAAGTGAATACAATGAGCAATCCATTTGGAGATGGTTTGTTTTGAAATAGCTTTACCCTGAGCCCCAGGAGCAAAACTAACCGACAACTGTTCAGATTTTCGAAAGGATTTAGTCCTAAGTAAAATCTCAGCTGTCTATGCACATCAAGAGAGTGCAGAATCCTTTCCACTTTATTTTGGGGGTTGTTGAAAAATGTAGGCAGGTGAATAGACTGGTTAAGGGTTAAACTGGAAACTACCTTAGGCATGAAGGAGGGATTAGTTCTCAGAGAAACTATCTAGGTGAAAAATAATGAAAGGTTCTACTGCCATTAAGGTTTGCAGCTCAGATACCCTTCTAGCTGAAGTAATAGCTAAAAGGAAAGCAGTCTTCCAGGATAGAAACTTCAAATCTGCAGTGGCAGTTGGTTCAAAGGGAGCCAGAGTACGTTTTTTCAAGACAAAATTAAGATCTCAAGCAGGAGTAGGAGCTCTTCTGGGAGGTCTAAGATTACTAGCGCCCCTCGGGAACTGTTTAATCAAGGGGTGAGAAAAAATGGGTTGCTCAAAAGAACAATGAGCCGAAATTGCTGAAGCATGAATTTTGATTGAAGAAAAGGAAAGTCCACCATTAAGCAGTCCTGCTAGGTGGTCAAAAATGAGGGAAAGAGAAGGATGAGAAGAGTCTTCTCCTTTAGCCAGCATCCAAGAGCAAAATCTCTTCCATTTATCTGCATAGGATTTTCTGGTGCTAGGCCTCCTGGCCTCATTAAGAACTTCGACCACCTGTTGGGAAAGATTTAAAGTATTAGTCAGGTAGTTAAATGCATAGTTTGAAGATGAGGATGAAGGAACTTTCCCCCTCCCTGAACCAACAGATCTGGTACCAGGGGAAGATGCCAAGGCTGAGCCTGTGAAAGGCTATGAAGGAGGGGATATCAATGCTGTCTGGGCCAATCTGGTGCTATAAGAACAGACTTTGGTTTTTCGTTCCTTATCTTTAGCAGCACTCTGGGAAGAAAAGGCAGAAGAGGGAATGCATAAACTGAGAGATGAGTCAATGAAAAGGACAATGCGTCCACCTTCCAAGCTTTGTTGTGAAATTCCCTGGTGCAGAAGGTTGGAAGAAGATGATTGGTGTGAGAGGAGAAAAGATCCACTTTTGGGGTGCCCCAATGATGAGTGATGCGGCGGAAAATGTCCTTGTTCAGTTGCCACTTGTGAGGATCCAGAACATGTCTGCTCAAATGATCCGCCAAGGAGTTTAGCCTCCCTGGGAGATACTGGGCTATAACATGTAAGCCCATGGATGCTGCTATGGACCATAGTCTCATGCTTTGTCTACACAAGGGATAACAGTGAGTCCCCCCTTGCTTGTTGATGTACCACATGACTGTGGTACTGTCTGTGTACTGATCAGCAGAGTCCCAGGGTAAAGTAGGCCCTTGAAAGCCAGCAAGGCCTGCTGCACTGCCATCAATTCTTTTAAGTTTATGTGCAGATGAATCTGCTGGTTGCTCCAAGTCCCCTGTATGCCCCTGCCTTCGAGATGAGCCCCGCCCATGCAACATCTGAGGCGTCCTTGGTGAGAGTCTGGCTGGCAGGCGGTGGCCGGAAAGGCAGACCCTTGTTTTGAGAACAGGCTGTCGCTCACTAGAGGAACTCCATTTGTAGACATGGAATCAGGGGAAGAATCAAGTCTAAGTCCTGTGTGTGCTGACACCAAAGATTCTTGAGGTACCATTGAAGTTTTCTCATATGCAGCCTTGCATATGGGATCATCAAAATTCATGAGGCCATGAACCTCAGTGCTTGCAGGAATTGCCTTGTAGAGAGCTGGGTCATGCTTGCCAAGTTTCTGAAGTAAGCCGAAAGATCTTCTTGCTTCTGTTGAGGGAGTAATACCATCTGGGTGGCTGTATTCAGACTCGCACCCAGGAAAACAATCTCCCTTGTAGGAACCAACTTTGACTTCTTTTCGTTCAGAGTGTATCCCAAAGAGGTGAGTGTGTTCTTCACAAAATCCAAATCCTTTTCTAGTTGTTCAGGGGAGTTTGCTTGAATGAGACAGTTGTCGAGGTAAGGATAAATCTGAATGTTTCTCTGCCTGCAAAAAGCAATGGCTGGAGCCAGGCACTTCGTAAAAACTCTGGGAGAAGTAGATAAGCCAAATGGCAATGCAGAGAATTGAAAGTGTTGCTCCCCTGCCCTGAAGCGAAGGAATTGCCTGCAACTTTCCCTTATTGGGATGTGCAGATAAGCCTCCTTGAGATCCAAACTTACTAGCCATGAATCCTTGCCCAGCACTGGTAGTAACTTTTGAAGGGTGAACATCTTGAATTTGGGAATCACCAGAAAAGTGTTTAGAATAGACAGATCAAGAATACGGCACCAGGTGTCCCCTTCCTTGGGTACCAGAAAAAGTCTTGAATAAAAACCTAGGCCTGCCTGATTTGCAGGAACTGGCTCTATAGCCCCCATAGTCAGTAAAGAAGAAATTTGAGTTTCTACCTCTGCCCTGATGGTTCTGGGTATGTCTGGAAACCCTTGTAAAACAGGGAAGGTGTGAAAGTAAAATTTGTAACCTTGGTTAACTATAATGAGCACCCATTTGTTTGTGATGGTAGACCATACCTCTGTGAACCTGGCTAACCTTCCCCCCAAAGGAAACCCAGGGCCGCAGAGGTAGGCACAAGAAAGCAGGAGTCTTTGAGAATGTTTGTTTTGGGAAGCTGGCTTAGAACTCCCCAATTTAGCAGAAGAGGAATGCCATTGTTTAGCTCTTTGAGGGGCAAAAGCCTGTCCTCTGGAAGATCTGAACTCCCTAGGCCTAGAGTGACCCTGCTTGCCAGGATCAGGGAAAGACCAATTCTTGGAAGGATAATGCCTTATAAACCAAGGAGGGTGAACCTGAAGGAACTCTTTTACATCTTGCATAGATTTTGCCTTATCCTCCAACTTCCTCAGTACTCCTCAGCCTTATTACCAAAAAGATTGTCCTTCTGCAAAGGAACATCCAGCAATTTAGACTTAACAGGTTCAGAAAGAGGCTGCTCCCTGAGCCAAGCATGCCTTCTAATTACAGAACCAGTGGCTGCTGCCCTGCAGGAAGCCTCCAAAGTGTCAAAACCACAATGAAGTGAATGCTTATTAACTAAAGTGGCAGAATTCAGCAAGTCTTGTAAATCTTTGTTCTCCGTCTTGGAGGGAATATCTCCAGGTTTAGCCTTAATAGCCTCCAAAGTATGCTGCTGATACTTAAGCATGTGAAAAAGACAATTAACGGATCTAATGGCAAGAGTTGCAGAGGTATAGACTTTTTTTTACCCCACCTGTCCAAGGCCCTAGACTCCTTATCAAAAGGCACATGGTTTTTAGCAGTAGTAGCCTTAACACCCTTGGGCCCTTGAGAAATAATTTCTGGATTAGCAGTAGGGTTTTTAAAAAGGAATTGATGAAATTCAGGAACCCTGTAATACCTATCTGGTTTTCTGGAGGCAGGAGGAACAGAATTAGGAGTTAAAGAATTTTCCATGAAAACATCATCCACAACTTCAAAAACTGGAGGTATAGCCAAAGGCTTATTCTGTGGCAAATCCAAAAATTCCAGGATTCTTTTCTTAGACTGTGGAAAATCCTGACATTCCCATTTAAAATGCTCCCTAAGGGTATTCAAAGTATCCCCAAAGGAAAAAATCTTCTGGAGGGGAGGCAGAAGGGATAGAGTCCGCAGCATCAGAATCCTCAAAGCCAGAAAAAAGTTGAGAATTTCCTTCATCACCAGCAGACATACTGAAATCTCAGAATCTGAGACAGACAAAACATCAGGAGATAATTCCCTAGTCCTCTTTGAAGGGGGGGGGGGATGAGAGCCCCTAATCAGGGAAAGATCATCACCAGCCTTCTTTACCAACTGGGACTGAGGCACAGGAGGAGAGACCGACACCTGTTTGTGAGAAAGTTTGTGGTTGGAAGGTTTACTAGCAATCCGGAGGGACACGGAAGGCCTAGTAACTGCAGAAGTCTGAACTAAGGTAGTCAGTCTGGTTCTGGTCTCTTGTCGAAAAGAAGAGGTGTCAGAAGCCGGTGTTTGCAAAGTGGCTCCGGACCCCATCTGAGGTGACGACAGGCAGAGGGGTCTGAAGATGAAATAGCAGCCTGCAGCACGGAGGACTCCATAAAGTTCTCGGCAGAGGCTTGTGGATGAAAATCTGTGGACTGCAGGGGCTGCGAAAGCACCTCACTGACTACCGCTGTGCTGACGACCAATTTCACCGGTGCGTCGTCAGAAGATTTAACCCTCAGCCTGTCGCAGTCCTTGTCTTTGCGTTTCCTAGATATATTCGAAGTCGGGAGACCAGAAGATGCCATACTGACAAACTTAGGCCAGACTCCGAAATGCTTATACAAAATCTTAGCTCTACGGTGTAAGGTATGCGGGTTAAAAGAAGCACAGAAATCGCAGTTAGGGACATTGTGCTGAAGGCCAAAACAAGTTATACAATAGGAATGGAAATCACTGTGCAGAATCTGTTTTCCACAGGCAAGACAATTATTAATTTTATCTGACATTCGTTAAAGCAAGAAAAGAGGATCCCCAAAGGGGTACTTATCTGAAGGCGTCTTCAACTTGGTAGTCAGAAAGCAAAACGAAGGTAACCGGCTGACCGGCACTAGACCGAATTGCATCTGCTTCGGGCTTCGTGGCAAGAAAGACTGAGGAAATGGTATTGGCTGTCTCCCTTTATACCTGACATTCTGACATCAGTTTTACGAGTGGTGGCAGCCAACGTCATATACCAAGAACTCTGGTATTCGGGCCGATTGAGGGCTACCAGGAGCCAGATAACCCATATGTGAGAACTGCAACAGTGAAACAAGAACATCATCTGTATATGCACACAAGGATAAGGAAGACAAGGGAAATATTAAGCAGTTTAGACCAATACATTTAATAAAAGGTGCTTGCAAAGTAATGGAGGTGATATTCTCAGTGTTGACTAATGAAATGGGATGCAGTCAAAATCAATACCGGTAATAATGTACCTGAATAAGAGCTTTCATAGGGAAAGATTGCCTACATTTCTAGAAGGCGCCGTTGGATTAAAAGGTTGCGGTGTTTGGATGGATATCCTACTTCTTGACCTCAGTAAAACATTTTATACTATGGATCATAGCAATATGTTAGAGAGAGATAATGTTAGGAAACATAAATAGCCAGCCTGAATTATAAAATTGCTGCTAAATTAACAATCCACAGTGTTTTTCAGGGTATAGAAGGCCATGGCTGTCAGTGGAAGGCTATGGCTGTCAGTATATAAAGAGATTGATCATTAAAGGGACCATAAATAAAACACAGACAATGTTACAACAGCATGGTGTTCAAAGCAGATTTTTGAAATGTGTAAATTTATATTGCTACACTGAAGAATTACATTAGGAATGACAGGCTGATGGTTAATGCACACGTATCATACTGGAGAAATCTATAGGCTAGGGATAAAAAGCTGATAATTCATTTAGATAAAAACAAACTGATAACTAGAATATACAAATAGGAGGATTTTGAAGATGGTATCTGAATATCTGGACTTGGGTATACTAGAGAAAGATTTTCATTTCATAAAAATGTTGTAAACATTTAAAAAAAAGCTAGGAATAAGTTGTCAGGTGATTTATAATAAGCAGAAGTCTGGGTACCTAATGTAACAATAACAAAAGGATATTTTAAAATTGTATCTGAAATGTGGACATAACAGAACATAATGCAATGTTGAATAAATATTAAATAAATGAAATGGAAGAAAATATCAAAAGCACTAAAAATCAAATACTTTGGTGAAATGTACAATGCAGGGGATCGCAGGCACCTCACCTTCTTTCAACTATTGTGTTCCACGGAGTCTAAATGAAAACTCACGGTATGTACTTTCACTATATTTGCAATGTACATATTCCTACATCTCCACTTTTAGAGACAACTCATGTTTTGCATCTGAGTGTACATGTCTATTTTTTTTTGTTGGTACTCCAATTTTACCCACCCCCCCATGCTGAGACTGAAATTGGTCATTTGTGATCAGTACTTTACCTCAGTTAACAAATGATAAATAAAATCTCTTCCTATAATATTTTGAGAGTTTAAAGGGGACTATGGGCAATTTCCAAATTCAGCTTTAGGTATAATAAGACTGGTATAGATGGTTTTAATGGCATCTGGTTGCATTGATTTAATACATTTTCTAATATGGCCAATAACTTTGCTGCAGCTTTTAACTACTCTGTTTCTATGGTGATCAAAGCAGAGTTTGTAATTGACCCATATCCCTAAGTCTTTAAAAACCTTGACATTCTCAATATATTTGTTCCTGATTTTACATTCAATACACGACTGGTACAAAGTCATAAGTTTCATGATGTTAATTTTCCATGCTGTTATCTTTTTTTCTTATATTTAGTTCAAACATAATTGGAGTTTACAATAATCTTCTTTACTGGTACTACATATTCCAAACTTTAAATCATCAGAATAAAAACAATAAAACATAGGCAATATTCTGATGGCTGTGATACATAGGTTAAACAGATAAGGTCCCAAAAAAGAACCCTGGGGTACCCCCTTTATTGATATACCATAACCCTATGCATAAAGTCATGCTTTATTTGCCACGTTCAGTAAACCGTTAATCAAACAGTAAACATGTAGATAAACCTGTCTTAAAGAGATTCTGCATTAGTCTGTTGTGATCCACCTTGTAAAACTGTGATATGCAGTCAATATTTGTTCAACTGCCACAATGATTTTATCATAAAAAAAACTGTTAGAAATTACAATGTACCTGTCATTTATGTATGCATATTTATGGATATTACACATTCTAATTGCTTTAGCTCTGAAATTATGGTTGGTAGTACTAGGGACTCCATTACTTTTCTAGTTATTATGGCAAATTCCTATTCATGGGGTATCTTGGAGTAATTTCATAAGATGCTTTACATATCAACAATATGGGTGCCATAACAATTTTCCTGAGCAATTTCAAGTTTGTTTAGAAATTTCATCACTATCACATGCTTTAGTGCGATCCAGCTTCTGTTTCTCTAATATGTTTTAAATTGTGTATTCACTGATATTAACCAGTAAAGCCAATTAATTTTGCCTTGTCACTTGTGAAAGACTGTTTGCCACCATAAATAATTTATAATGCTTTTTAAACAGAGTTGCAATTTCTTCCTCTTCCCTCACAATCATATTTCCATTTCTGAGATAACCAATATTTGCTTTACTATCCCTGCTTTTTAAATGTGTTAAAAATTTTTATCACTGATATTATTTATCAAATGCTGTTAAGAGGCTTGCTAATCTGATTAATGCTTCCATACCAAATATAGTTAGTTCAACATATAAACGAAAAAAGGTACCAGGTCCCCAGCGAAAGTGCACCAAAAGTTTAATGAGCAGCAGGTAGCACAAACAGCGACAGTAAGGAAAACACAGTAATACATAGCTGATACAACCTCCACGTTTCATCAAAAACTTCATCAGATACAATACATGAAAGAAAAACACTAGTTTAAATACACACACCTTAAAAAAACAACCAATAAAATACCTTGATTAATTAATTCCAATTACCTCAATGAAATGTACTTGTTACAGAATAAAATATAAATAATACAGGATGAAAAAACACTAAATGTGACAATGGATATACATCAGGTATAATTACTACCTATGATGGACAATCTGGTATTGTAAGGAAAATTTTCGATAGAGAATGGAAAAATTTTGCCAAGGTATCGGAATTAGATTTTATTTTTGAAAATGAAATTAAATATATCTACAAAAGAGGAAACAACATAAAGGGTTTGTTAGAAAGGGGTAGTGATAGTAGGTGTTACAATAAGAATAAATATAGTAAGAAAAAAACAGGTGTATTTAAATGTGGAGCCTGTGGTTATTGTAAGTATTTAAAAACAGGTGAATCTTGTTACTTGGTGGCTCGGCAAAGAACACTAATATTAAAATCATTTGTGAATTGTAATACCAGGGGAATTATTTATATTGCTTTGTGTAAAAAATGTGAGGCATTTTATATAGGGAAAAGTGAGAGAAAGATTAAACAGCGAATCTATGAGCATCTATATGATATTAGAACAAGATGCGAAACTAATTCCCTTTATAAACACACTACTACATGCAATGAAGCAAATTTTGAGTTCTTTGTGTTGGAAGTTGTTCCAACGGATCCTAGAGGTGGAATGTGGGAAACGCTGGTAGAATACAGAGAGCTTTATTGGCAGATTTTGTTAGAATCTAATAAATATCCTGGTATTAATGATTTGATTTCTTTAGCCCCTGTATTGAAGTTAAGATCAGCAAAGTTATAACTTTAAGTTGGTACTTTTAATACACCTTGTGCAATTGCACATATATCCCTTTTATTTACATACATACATATATATACTTTTTAATTGTAGTTCCTGTTAACACCAGTAGAGGGAGGCATTGTATTATATTATATTATATATTACATATTTATTTATTTATTTGATTGTTTTAAAGTACTAGATATTTAAATATATACATATGTATTAGGTATTTTATAGACATTTTATTGTATTTTTAGCATTTTATGTACATACACTATTTATAAATGTGACTGCTGCTATTTTCATCCTGTATTACTTATATTTTATTCTGTAACAAGTACATTTCATTGAGGTAATTGGAATTAATTAATCAAGGTATTTTATTGGTTGTTTTTTTAGGGTGTGTGTATTTAAACTAGTGTTTTTCTTTCATGTATTGTATCTGATGAAGTTTTTGACGAAACGTGGAGGTTGTATCAGCTACGTATTACTGTGTTTGCCTTACTGTCGCTGTTTGTGTTACCTGCTGCTCATTAAACTTTTGGTGCACTTTCGCTGGGGACCTGGTACCTTTTTTCATTTATTGGCATTGTTTGGTACCTGCCTTGGATTTTGTTTTTAGTTTCATTATGGAGAACTCAGCGTCTGGTACATCAGAGGTGGAGGGCAGGAGAAATGAAACGGGCGAGCTTAGGAATCTCATTGGGCAACTCACTCAGCTTGTGGGTCTTCTCACGCCTGTTAGCCAATCTATGGCAACGCTTTTAACGTCTCTTGCAGTTCCAGGCAACCAGGAAGTTTTGAGGCGTTCTGATTCGAATGAAGGAACGCCAGGTCATGACAACCATGTCAGGAACAACATCGTTGAGCGTAATGGATCTACTACTGACAGTTATTATTTTTATTTATTTTATTTTACATTTGTTGACCGGGCTAGTCTAGCTGGATACATGTCCATTTTCAGTAGAGGCCCGGGGAGAAAAGCTCCAAATCAGAGGAATTAAAACAGAGACATAAGAAATGCACAAATTATTATAACATACAGGATATAGTCAGAGGAAGTTTAACAGTAAACATATGGAGATTAAATGTTTGTTATTACAATCAAGAATAAAGCAATTGAACAGGTTAAACATGTTGGTTAGAAATGTTGCAAACTAGGAGAAGGAGATCAAGCTTAGCTTCATTATAGGTAGAGAATTAGGTGGGTATGGGGCGATTGCTATTAGTCTGGATTAGAGCAGGGGCATAGCCATTGGGACTTTAGGAAATCTTTGAGGTGTTTTTTAAATTGGTGAGGAGAGGTCATATGCCTTAGGTTGTTAGGGAGGGCATTCCAGGATTTGCCAATGGAATTAGCATAGAGTGCTTCCCCTCCCGAGTTGTGGGATTTAATGGTCTGAACAAGTAGGCTGTTTGATGACCGCAGGGATAAAAGGTTGGAGTAGGGGGTAAATATTTTATTTAGTGAGGGGATTCTTTCTGGGTGATTGATCGTTTTGAAAACCTCAGTAAGTTGGTTTAGTTTGAAAATGTTGGGCAGCTCTAGCCATTCCAATGTCCTTAGATTTTGGCAGTGATGGGTGCGATATGGCAAACCTGTAATGAATCTGGCTATATGGTTGTAGGTTATAGATAGTTTGTTAAGTTCTCTCTTGTTAAGGAAGGAAAATACTGGGGATGCATAAAGGAGTGTGGAGAGAAGATGGGTCCTGGCAATAGTTAGTTTGGTGTGTGGGGTTAGGAAGTTCTTAATTCTATACATAGACCCAAGTTTCATGTTGACTGACTTGATAGTCAAACTAACATGGGTATCAAATTTAAGCTTGTTATCAATGGTCACCCCTAATAGTTTAGTGTGGGAGACAGGTTCGATTATGGTCCCATTGTAAGAAGATACATGGAAGGTTGGGCTGTTGGAACTAGGTGGTTCTTTTCCTTGGGAGGGAATTGATGTGGGGAAAATTAGAAGTAATTTGGTTTTGGTAGGGTTAAGTAAAAGCTTTAGTTCTGAGAACCACTGTTCGACTATGGAGAAGCAATTTTGGGTAGCAATTTGTAGTTTTGGGAGGGAAGTATCCGAGCAGATTAGGGTGGAATCGTCTGCGTATTGAATACATGTGGCTTTAGGAATGATCGAGTGTAGACCATTTATAAATAGGGAAAAGAGGAGGGGACCAAGGATAGATCCTTGGGGAACGCCAATGTTAGTTGGAAGTAGATCTGAAAGAGTGTTTTGCCACTGGACTGCCTGTTGCCTACAAGAGAGGTAGTCAGTAAACCAGTTTATGGTTGGTTTGCTAAGTTGAAAGTTTTCCAGCGTGTGAATCAACTGCTTGTGATTGACCATGTCGAAAGCTTTTGATAGATCTAGAAATAACGCAGAGGTTATAAGTTTATTGTTGCGGTTTAGGTTGACTGAGTCAACAAAGGAGAGAAGGGCAGAGGTTGTACTGTGATGGGGGCGAAATCCATGCTGGGTGTTAGAGAGAAGGTTGTTACGTGAAAGATGGGAAATAAGTTGTTTGTGAACGCAGCGTTCCAAGATCTTGGCTAGTGGAGATAGTATAGCTATTGGTCTGTAGTTAGATGTGTCAGTAGAGGACCCACCTTTATGCAGAGGAATAATATAGGAGATTTTCCAGATTGAAGGAATAGAAGCTTCAGAGATGGACCGGTTAATCAGAATGGAAACAGGGTAGGCAATGGCGTCAGATGCCAATTGCAGGTAATTGGCTGGGAGTAAGTCAGCCGCTAGGGTGGTTGGTTTTAGTTTTTTCAATAGGGTTCTAATATAGGAGGTAGATGTGGGTTGTAGGTTAAAGGAGGGTTGAGTTGGGTCTTTAGTTAAGGTTGTGGCCGAGGGAGAAGTGTTAAGCTGATTGGCGAGGGACTGGATGGTCTCAGTGAAAAATAAGTTGAAGGTGTTGGCTATATGTCCTGGATCATCACCCAGAAGTTTTTCAGGGATGGGGGTGGTGGATTTTCCTGGGTGAAGGAGGCGATTAAACCCAGCCCAGAATTTTTTAGGATTATGCTGGTGGTTGTCTTGGAGGTGGCAGAAATATTGCTTTTTGTCAGTCTTAACAGCTGATTTGGTTGAGTTTCTAAGTTGTAGAAATTTGATGCGGTCAAGGTGGGTTTTGGTGGATCTCCATTTATGCCAGGCATGATCACGGAGTTTGATTTTGTATTTGGTTTCTTTTGTTAACCAAGGTGCAATATGTTCCTTAGTTCTTGTAAGCCTCATTGGAGCGTGAGAGTCAAGTATCTTGAGGAAGATGTCATTAAAGTATGACACACTCTCATCTAAGGGGAGGGTTTTAAGGAGGGACCAATTACATGTTTTGAGATCAGCAATAAATTGGTCTGGGACAAAATTCTTACTATTCCTAACTAGTCTGGTTAGAGGATGGTTTGAGGTCGGGCATTTGTGTTTCATGAGAAAGGTAATTAGGTGGTCACTAAGGTCATTTGGTAGGGTCCCTGTAGTATAGTTGTTTGGGGTCTTATTAGTAAGAATCCAGTCAATCGTGCTCTCCTTTTGTTGAGCATTCCCAATTCTAGTGGGAGATCGAATGTTTTGGGAGAAACCATGTAAGTTAATGGGGAGAGGGTTTGAGTTTATGGAGTAGAGGGACCAGTCAATATTAACGTCTCCTAGTATTATAGTTTCTTGGGGATAGGTGGCAGCTAACCAACTGAGCAATTGTTCAAGGTATTCAACATTTTTGCCTGGGGGTAAGTAAATTACTAAAAGATTAATACTTTTTTGGTTGTTTAGGGATAGCTTTAGTGAAAGCAGTTCTAGGGTAGGAATTTTTGGGGGTTGTAGCGGGTGCATTGTAATGTTCAAGGAGTTCTTAAACATGACAGCTGTACCCCCGCCCTTTCTAGTATTTCGGTCGGCCCTGAGAATGTTATACCCAGGTGGGATGATTTCTTCATCTTTAGTGGAAGGTTTGAGCCACGTTTCTGATAGGCACATAATATCTGGGGAGTGGGTTGCAAGCAAGGCATGTAAGTTGTGAACCTTATTATTGATACTTCTTAAATTCAGGTGAAGGATTAGGAGGGAGTTCTCTGAGCTTCTAGCAGCTTTCAAGGTGTTAGAGCCTTGGGCAAAGTTAGGGCCTGGGTTGGGGTGGATATCACCGTCTTTCGTAATAGATTTCTTTAAGTAGTCTAATATTTTTTGGAGTTTGAATAGTAATTTGAGAGTGTCCTTAGTAGAAGGTGTTTTAGGGTGTCTAAGGGTAGGAAGGTTTTTTTTTGGACTGTGGTTGCTAACGGGGTAGTGGGAGGGAGGGATGAGATTAGAGGGGTTTTGTGAGTATAAAGAGGTGTGACCCTTGGGGAGGTAAACTCCTGTTAGGGCTAGAGTTTCATAACTTGTTAAAAGATAAGAGATAAATAGGAGTAATGATAAGATGGGAAGGGTGGTGAAAGAGTTTCTATCCATGGTGAGAGGAGAAGTAGACTGTGAGAAATATGCTAGCGGGAGTTGCCTTGGTAGAGTGGGTGTATAAAAAAGCTAGTGGGGAATTGTGGATGGAAGAGGGAAAGAGAAGATTGGTGGGAGGGCTAAGGGAGTAGATTTGATAGTATAGGCAGAACAGAGAAAGTGGGAGGGAGAGGAGTCAGAGTAAGTGATGGTTGTGATTGGTTGGTGATGAGTGGGATGGGCTTAATGACCTGATAAATTTAGAGGTATTGGGGGCGGGTGGGAATAGGGGGCAGGGTGGGGAGCGGAGCAAGCCCGAGCGTAGCGAGGGCGCAGCGGAGCGGGGACTACACCACAAGGGTTTTTCCTGGGTCCTAAAGGTAACAGTTTTCAAGTCCAGTTTGTTAGTTAAAATGTTCCTTACAAGACAGTGTAAGTGTCTTATTAGATTATGCTGGAATGATCAGTAGGTCAAACAGTAATTTTTAGTTCAGGTACTGTTTTAATACCTGCAGCAGATGGTAGCCGGATAGCACACTTTAGGATAGCGTAGAAATAAACCCTGAGTCCCTGTTTGAGTTTGTGGACTAATAATTGGAGGAAGGATGGTCTGTGCATTCGCACTGGGGTCCAAGTGAGTTGGAGACTCGGGAACCACGCGGTGAGCCTCTAGTTTGGGGGAGTCTAAGGAGAGAAATAATGGAGAGAGGTAGAAGCAAAGTTGGTTAGAAGCAGGCAGAGGTTAATAACATTTCAATTGGGAATACAAAGTGTTAACAAAATCAAGAACAATATAACCCTATAACCAAGAGTTTAGAGTAAATCTATAAAAAGTTAGAATGCAGTCTTCCTGTATTTCATAAAGCATACAAGTAATAGCATAGTTTCTTAATTATGCATTATAGAAGTCAGAGGCGACGCTGAATGACGCCAGCATGCATCAGGCCCATCAGTGAGAGCATGTGCTACAAACAAACTTCTTGTATTTGGGAATATTCAGACTTGCAATGCTGGTGTTTCCACTAGTTAAATGTGATGTTGAAAGCAGCACATATACTAGCCTGATCTTCCGAACATAAATATCACCTATCTAGAGTATAGCAGATATTCACAGTTACAGTTACAAGAGAAAACGTTAACCCAGCGTAGCAATTGTTGTCACATGAACGCTAATCAAGTTCGTATTACAGTTCAAGATAAGCTTCAGCAAAAGAGCACAAACCTAGTGCCACAGTAGGTCAGCTCACAGTTTAACTTAAAAAATGAAAAACAACTCTAGCTTAATTCTCATAGTAGTTAAATGTAGAGTATAACTAATGTTACAGCATATGAAACCAGGTGACGCTATCTAAATTCACGTTCTAGTTAAATGCAGAGAGCAAATTATGTTGAAGCATAGAAACGCTGAGTTAGTTCCCACAGTATTTCTGGACACAGTTTAAGGAAATGAAACAGCATCAACTCTAGCTAAGTTCGCACACATGTAGCTTACACAGTACAGAAATAATGCGACGTGTAGTCTCTCACTTAGCTCACACAGGAGATCTGCTCACAATTTTAACCAGGATAGTACTACAAACAACGCTAACTTATGTCTAACACTGATTAAATGCACCGCTCAGAGTAAATGCAGCAAGTATACTCTATCGTTAAACATGCGGTAAAGTCTGCTGACAGTAAAAAAGAAAAATTCAGTTAAACAACGCTGACCACGTTAATAGTTAGAATTTACCTACCCTACAGCAGGCGATGAGTAAGGGCCTGTACTACCACATTGTGTACAGTAAATTAACTGATGAAAAACCTCAAGGGTGTAATGAAACCTCGGTGATGACGAGACTACACCACAAGGGTTTTTCCTGGGTCCTAAAGGTAACAGTTTTCAAGTCCAGTTTGTTAGTTAAAATGTTCCTTACAAGACAGTGTAAGTGTCTTATTAGATTATGCTGGAATGATCAGTAGGTCAAACAGTAATTTTTAGTTCAGGTACTGTTTTAATACCTGCAGCAGATGGTAGCCGGATAGCACACTTTAGGATAGCGTAGAAATAAACCCTGAGTCCCTGTTTGAGTTTGTGGACTAATAATTGGAGGAAGGATGGTCTGTGCATTCGCACTGGGGTCCAAGTGAGTTGGAGACTCGGGAACCACGCGGTGAGCCTCTAGTTTGGGGGAGTCTGCAGCAGATGGTAGCCGGATAGCACACTTTAGGATAGCGTAGAAATAAACCCTGAGTCCCTGTTTGAGTTTGTGGACTAATAATTGGAGGAAGGATGGTCTGTGCATTCGCACTGGGGTCCAAGTGAGTTGGAGACTCGGGAACCACGCGGTGAGCCTCTAGTTTGGGGGAGTCCTACAGCGGGCGATGAGTAAGGGCCTGTACTACCACATTGTAGTTAGGTTGTAGTTAGGACGGTTTTCCTCGCATTTCTTTTGAGAAAACGCAAGAGAGACAGGAGAGATTGTTGGGTGAACCCAGTCGCTTAAATATTCCTGCTACAGACTCGACAAATGTGGCAGGGTTAAAACGAGGTACTGACAAGCTTTTAACTGATATTTTCAATGTGAAATTTGATTTTTCTAATAAGAGAGTTAAGCAAGCCTAATGGTACTTATGCACAAATGCTTAATGACTTACATTTTTACCTGAACAAGTACAAAATGCTTGAGATGGACAACGCTTATTTGAAGCATTGTCTACAGTTGGAAATAGTACCTAAGGGCTTAAGGGTTAGCAAATTCCCTAATAATGTTGAAGAAGGTACTGAGTTTTATAACAATTTAATTATTGCTTTTGACAATTGTGGCTTTGCTATCATGCGGGCTATTATTAATAATAATGAATGTGAGATGGAGAAACTGTATGCTTACATTGAACGTATTAACAAAAATGTGGTAAATGATTTATTATTTACTGTGGATGAACAAAAGAAAAAATACAGAGAGTTACTAAAAGAAATAGAAATGAAAAGTATTGAAGTACAGAATAGAAAATGCAGTAAAATAGACAGGGACTTACATGAATATAAAACTAAAACCCATTACCCTAAACCTAAAATATGGGTTAGGAGAACATTTGAAAATATAAATGAGGGTACAGATAGGGCCATGTTTGATGATGTATGTACATTGGGTGCTAAGAACGTGGACCTGGATGAGTTTCCCCCATTACGTAGATCGGAAAGATTGATGCAAAAGGAACCGGTGAATTACAATTCAAAAAACTACAAGGGGAGGGGTTGGGGCAACCCCGTACTGAGACAGGAATATTGGAACCATTAGAGGAAATAATTAGAGTGGGTGGAAAGTGGACCTTTAATGATTTTAATATTTTTAATTACTCTAATGTTGTTCCTACTCAAACCCACTTTGATTTGTTTTCTAAAGGATTTGGTTTCATACCACAAAGGAAGGCGAATAATTTTAAATTATTAGTTGATTTTAAATTATTTATTAGGAAAAAGAATCTTGAAATTTTTTTTAAAGGTAAACATTTTAATGATACGAATGGCAAATTGGTGCGGAAGAGTACTTTTAACCCCCCTTTACACCCTCAGTTAAAAAACTTTGAATTGACATTGGAGAAGGAATTAAGGAAAACGCTTGGCAAGTATACAGTACACCCAAATCTAACACTTGCGGAAAAAGAAATTTTGGATAATTTGAGCAATGATAGAAATGTCGGAGTTATGAAGCCAGACAAGGGTGTGGGGGGGGGTAGTATTCATGGATCATATTATTTATGAGGGAAAAATGTTGGACATTTTAAATGACATAGACAAATATAGTAGAACTTCTATTCATGAGATAAATTTAGCATACAAAAAAATAAATATTTTATTAAATGACTTGTTATTAGAAGGGTCAATTGATCTAAAAACGTATACATTTTTACATGTAGAAAAACCAAAAATACCATCAATCTTCGGGATCCCTAAGGTACATAAGGATATAAATGACCCTCCTTTAAGGGCTATTGTATCTTCTGAGGGATCAATAACAGCACCACTTGATAAATTTATTGACACTAAGATTAAGATAATTATTGATGAAAATGGCTCTATATCAAAAGACTCATGGGATTTTTTGAGGAATTTGGATATTTCTAAACATAAAGAAACAAGAGGTTTTGGTACGCCTGATGTTGTTGACCTGTTTACTAGTATTCCCCATGAAGTAGGACTAGAGTGGTTCGAAGAGATGTTAATATCTAGTAAAGGTATTTCTAATAATGATTTTAGAATTATACTTGTTCTTATGGAAGTTGTTCTCAAAAATAACTTTTTATTTTTTGAAGGGGAATACTATAGACAGGTTAGGGGTGTAGCGATGGGTGCACATTGTGCACCAACTTATGCTAATATCATTATGGCATATTGGGAAAGTAAATATATTTTAAATTATAAAAATAAGTGGACATTGTATTGTAGATTCCTTGATGACCTATGTTTTTTATGGAAAGGTACTGAAGAAGAGTTTGACCTATCCGTAGATTACATTAATGGGACTACTACTTTTCTTAAATTCACTAAGTATTTTAATACCCAACAAGTGAATTATTTAGATGTGAACATTGTTAGGTCTGAAGATGGTTTTGTTTCTAGGGTACATAGAAAGGAGACCTTCTCCAATACATACCTACATTTTACAAGTTCCCACCCTTTTCACCAGAAGAAAAGTGTATTAAAAGGGCAGATGGTTAGAATTAGCAGAATGACCTCTGATGATGCTATTTTTGCAAAAGAGTGTGACCATTTGAGATGTATGTTCCTTAACAGAGGCTACCCCGAGGAAATGTTTGATGGGATCTGTCAGCAAATATGTGAAGGGAGGCAGGACAGATTTGCCCCAATATTGGGCAAATGTGAAAACATAGTGTCCCCCCGTTGTGTCCAACACTAAACGTGACAATGGATATACATCAGGTATAATTACTACCTATGATGGACAATCTGGTATTGTAAGAAAAATTTTCGATAGAGAATGGAAAAATTTTGCCAAGGTATCTGAATTAGATTTTATTTTTGAAAATGAAATTAAATATATCTACAAAAGAGGAAACGACATAAAGGGTTTGTTAGAAAGGGGTAGTGATAGTAGGTGTTACAATAAGAACAAATATAGTAAGAAAAAAACAGGTGTATTTAAATGTGGAGCCTGTGGTTATTGTAAGTATTTAAAAACAGGTGAATCTTGTTACTTGGTGGCTCGGCAAAGAACACTAACATTAAAATCATTTGTGAATTGTAATACCAGGGGAATTATTTATATTGCTTTGTGTAAAAAATGTGAGGCATTTTATATAGGGAAAAGTGAGAGAAAGATTAAACAGCGAATCTATGAGCATCTATGATATTAGAACAAGATGCGAAACTAATTCCCTTTATAAACACACTACTACATGCAATGAAGCAAATTTTGAGTTCTTTGTGTTGGAAGTTGTTCCAACAGATCCTAAAGGTGGAATGTGGGAAACGCTGGTAGAATACAGAGAGCTTTATTGGCAGATTTTGTTAGAATCTAATAAATATCCTGGTATTAATGATTTGATTTCTTTAGCCCCTGTATTGAAGTTAAGATCAGCAAAGTTATAACTTTAAGTTGGTACTTTAAATACACCTTGTACATTTGCACATATATCCCTTTTATTTACATACATACATACATATATATACTTTTTTAATTGTAGTTCCTGTTTACACCAGTAGAGGGAGGCATTGTATTATATTATATTATATTATATTATATTATATTATATATTACATATTTATTTATTTATTTGATTGTTTTAAAGTACTAGATATTTAAATATATACATATGTATTAGGTATTTTATAGACATTTTATTGTATTTTTAGCATTTGATGTACATACACTATTTATAAAAGTGACTGCTGCTATTTTCATCCTGTATTATTTATATTTTATTCTGTAACAAGTACATTTCATTGAGGTAATTGGAATTAATTAATCAAGGTATTTTATTGGTTGTTTTTTTAAGGTGTGTGTGCATTTAAACTAGTGTTTTTCTTTCATGTATTGTATCTGATGAAGTTTTTGACGAAACGTGGAGGTTGTATCAGCTACGTATTACTGTGTTTTCCTTACTGTCGCTGTTTGTGTTACCTGCTGCTCATTAAACTTTTGGTGCACTTTCGCTGGGGACCTGGTACCTTTTTTCGTTTACTGGCATTGTTTGGTACCTGCCTTGGATTTTGTTTTTAGTTCAACATATGTTTCCAATATGGGTGCTTGGTTAAATGCACAAGCATATAGAACAATATTAATCTTTATCCCTGATAAAAAAACACTCCTTTGAGAAAGTAAACGACTGTTACGAAAATTCACTCCCGATAAATACAAACAAGAACACATTCATCTTTATTAGAAAGAACAAACAAAACAAAAACACCAAATATGTGCTCACCTTACTAAGGCTAAAGTTGTATTGTCAAACTTAAATAATTTTTAAACAGACAACTCTGGCCCTGGACAGCATTTTTGTAAAATATAAATTCTCTTATTTCTATTTTTTTTTTTTTTTTACGTGGAATTTTTAACATGACATTTCTATTACCTAAATGTGAATTTAAAGATTTGTAGCTTTCGAAATGCAAATGTATGCTAGGTATGAATATTTAGTAAGCAGCTATGCTAATCAAAACATGTCATAATTCTAATGTCTCTTAACTATTTAATTCTGCTGCCATGTGTGTAAAACATTCTCTCTTTACAACAAAAACAGTGGAAAATAATGCACAAAAACAGCTTTGCAGCAAGCTGTTTATTTTAAGTCAGCTGCAAACCACAAAATATGCCAAATCTAACACCCATAGTTTTACACACTACACAAACTGAGTGTTCTCCTATCACTAGAGGCAAGTCCATGGTTGAGGTGTGGAGCAACCTGTTGGGTCACCCCTAGTATGGGTTTGGCCATAACTCTTTGAGAACTACAAAGGCACTACCAGTCAGCAACACTTACAGCTCCACAATAAGAATATGACAAAACTGTTTTTACTTAAGTAACAAAAGTGGAAGCACATAAAGCAGTTCCATAGTAGCAGCTGAATAAAAAGTTCTTCTCAAAAATAGTTTCTGGAAAAAAAATTACACCACTACAAATAGTGGCAAATCTGGAAATATAAAAAAACTGTGGTGTCCTCTTGGCCAGATAAATCATCTGAGTGTGTTCTGGGTAAACACCAGCACTCCAGTCAGCAAGCTTCATCTCTTTCTTCTTGCGTCTGTATGAAACCCTTGAATCTGTCACCAATTTATTTTAGAACTACAGCAGTAACACTAGTTAACATCAAGACAGGAAATCTATTAGGTTTGTCAAAATGGGATATTCTTCTTCACTGTTAAAAGGACAGAGTTCAGAATGAATGGTAACAATAAATTCTAAACATATTTAATAAAAAGCAGGCAAAACATCACACACTGCTTTGGGGTTATGTATTAGTATGGTTTCTTTGCTTAGGATAAAAAGATTGTAGTTGTTTTAAAACTTCAGTCCACCTAAAGTGGAAGCTGATGACATCCGAATGGAAGTATTTCATTTTTCAGCAAAGAAAGTGTAGGTATGCGGTCTCTCTTGCCCATATATTCTGTAAGCACACTTTCTTTCCACACCAATATGTAATATTCCCCCTTTCACTCTTGAAAGCTGCAACAACAAAGTTAATGAAAGCAGTGGCAAAGGCATTATGCCTGAGGTACTACAAGGTATGGCTGGTGTGGGATCAGCTTTTGTCTCTCATTGCAGGTGTATACCCATCGTGGCTTCACAAACAGCAGGCTTGAGTTTTCGTTTAAGGCCTGAAAAATAAGAAACAAACAAAAGAAAATTAACAAGAAACAGAGATTAACACAAGCCTTACATAACTTTTGGACAGAGGCTCCAGCTCATGATTCCTGAGTGCTACTGCTACTTCTCTCATTTTACCTGCATTGGGTTTTGCATCTCAGTGCTTCAGATGTTACCCAAAATAAGTCCTGCAGATTTTACCTTTACATTTCCACCACAATAAACTATACTCTAGAACAGATACTGTGCACCATTTGTAACTGCATTTCCTAACTGTATTGGCTATAGTGCACCTGAGGGGAAAAACATCTTGACTTAGCATGCGTTTCCAGATTTTTAAACATGAAAAAGTCACCAAAATAGGGAAATAGCATTTTAGAGTACAACCACACCCTTATAACATTACAGTCCAAATCAAAGATTTCCAGGATCAACCCAGTTATGATAAGAGTTAAGATACTGCTGTTTCTTTAAAACATTTTTGGGCACATTGGCATATTCATTTAACCCTTTCTCCTGGATTCAACTAAAAAGAGAAAAGGAGGTCACAGCCAGGGACTCCTGTTGTCATTTTTTTTGAGGATACACTTTTTTGCCCCACAACCTGCCCAGATCATTTCCAGATCAAGCAAGCTTCCTGCAGCTCTTTCATTTTTCCTTCTAGGTGCAAAAGGCATTGTGGAATCAAGGGATTTTAGCTTGGTCCTACCAGTGACCTTTTTGCACATGCTTCGGTAATCCAAGGGGATAATGTACACTGTATGTATACCCGAATCTCTCTCTTGCGAGGACTTCCAAGATGTCAATTCATATTTAAGTTCTTCTGCTGACCCTGCTGTGGTGTCAGTCTCCTCTGACAAGCCTTCTAAGCTCATGTTGTCTTCCAAGCTTCTGCCTTCAGATAAGGATAGTAGGGCAATAAGACTTCCAAGATAGCTGCACACTGAATAACAGCTTAATTCTAGCTTTCCCAGTGTGAAAACAGAAACTTAGCACAGAAAGCCAGTGGACCTACATTTCTGGATAAATTTCAATAACTGTCTCGTAAGTACACTGCATGGATGTCAGGTAAAAAGAAATACAGAGGACCTGAAGGAAAATCAGCTAAAAAAGGCGAAGAAAAAACAATGACAGGGAAAAGTACTGTAGCTGTTCAGCAAAAAGCAGTGGAAACTCCAGACATGACTTCCAGTAACCAAGAGGAAAGTATAAGGCAACTGCACATAGACCTGGCTAAAGTAAACGAAACACTGATGGAGTATATCAACTCAAACAATAAAAAAGCTGAAAAAAATGGAAGAAGCTTTAAACAGGTATTCAGATTAGGTGATAAAACTGCAAAACTCAGCGGTCGAAATGAGGAAAAGGCTGGCTGAATATGAGACTGTCCAAGAAAAGATGTCTCAAAAAATAATAGAATTGGAGGACACAGCACATAGGGAAAACCAGAGATTTTAAGCTGTACCAGAGAAGCTGGAAGGAACAGACTGCATTAATTTTATGAAAGCACAAATAAGCAACTGAACTGATATTCCACAGCAGGAGTTGTTAGATGAAAGAGCACACTGCGTGTATGCTCCAAACCTGACTATGAGAAAGCAACCCCGACCTTTAATAGGAAAGGTGCAATTATACAAGCAGAAGGAGTTGATTCTGAAAAAAACCTGTGGCAGAAGGACAAAGTACTAAAAGTGAGAGACAGCAGAGTGTTTATGGAGAATGATTACTCTTTGTACACCAAGCAGAAGAGGAGTAAATTTATTCCGCTGTTCAAGAAATGTCAAGAAGCAGATCTGAGACTCAAACTGCTGTACCCAGCTATCTTCATAATATTCTTCCCTGGAGGGACAAAATATTTTTTTTAATGAAGTACATGCTAAGGAGGAAATACAAAAGTTTGTCCAACAAAAAATGAAATGTGAACTAGGAGGAGGTTCTGCCTCTCATTCTTCTGGTAATAAACACCACAGAAATACTGAAGCCTTTTTCAATGTTTCAATGGAAAATGCTGGAGAGAAGGAAAGAAGCAGGAGGGTTGACTACAAGAATCAAAAGTATGTTGGAAATGAAGAAGAGAGAGGATTTGGGAGATGGAGATGAACAGGAGTAACTTGTAAATTGACAAATGTGGGACTGCAAAGCAATAATTATATTTGTGAAATACAACACAAGAAAATCTGGAAATATCAGACTTTTTGGACTTTGATGGACTTCTGGGCGACTCTAAAGCATATGCCCTACTTCATGTCATTGATTTTTGGAAAAATACTTAGGGGAGTAGAAGGGAAGGGAGAAAGTTAACTAAGTAAAATAAAATTATTAATAGTATTATTTTATAGTGCCTGATTTCCTCTGTATGCTATAAAGTAAACTTTTCTCAGTTATTTTAAGTGTAATGGGGATACTATTGCAAATGTGGTCCTGTTCCTTCTGCTTTCTCTCTCTCCTTGTTCAGTTTTAAGAAATGTAGGCACTGCTATGTAAAAAAAAAGAAGAAGAAGAAAAGGCCTGGTTAAAAGAGGATGAAAAAAAGAAAAATTAATGTACTTTTTCACATTTTTGCATAGGCATGTGACTGGATTGGGGCCCTTGACTTGATCTAGTAACAAGTTTTAAAAGAAAGCAAGTAAATTAAAAAGAATATTTAATATTATACATGTTTTTCTAGTGAATAAATGTATGCTTAGTAGCCATTCTATATCTGGTCCTCATGTCTCCATGGACGCAACTTGATAAAGATAAATTTTCTAGAAAAACAAGATAAATTGGCTAGGAAATAATGTTCTCTGAAAGCATTCAGGTGCTTTCCCAGCTTGGAAGCTAAAAAGATAAAAGTAAACCAGACAGCACTTAACAGAAGCACAGGCTGCACAAGGTGTCTTAGCACTGATGACCTTTCTTTAAGTTTTTTTTTTTCAAACAACTATATTGAATTATCACTTGTGACACAGGCAAATTTACATTCATACCTTTCTTTAAGGTTAACTCAATTCTATGAGTGTGGCTGTCAGTTTGGGACATTTGTTCCTATTAAGAGGGTAAAACTTCAATATTTGAAGATGTGCATAGTTTTGTGTGCTAGTATTACGTTAATAGGTTTTGGAGAGTCCCAGTGGTGTTTTTTTTTTTTTTTGAGGGCTTTCAATAAAAGAAAAAGTTTTGTAAGAAGTGACAGACTCAAATAGATATGACAAGAAAATGTATAAAAGCTCATCCTAACAAACAGTGTATGCATGTAACACAGAATCTCTCTCTAGTTTCCATAAAACATATTTCCTTGGATATTTTTGCCTTCTTCAATACAAGTTCCTTTGAAAATCTCAGACTTTATTGGGATTTCACTACAATCAACACCCCAAGCATCCTCCTCTCATCTTCCAATTACAGTCCTACAACTACCACATCATTCTTCTTACTCCTTGGCCTGCTTCTCTAGCACCTGGGACACTAAAGGAAATTGGGTTGTCTGGGAAACAGTCAAGGCTTCATTCCGCTATGCCAACAAAGTTGACTGTAGCTGTAATTTGCTAGTGATTAAACTTCCTGTACACCCCTAACTCCCTTCCATTCCCTTCTTTGCCAGAAGGAGCAGTGCAATGTTTGCTACACCAAGTTAGGTGTGGACACATGCTTCAACATACATAGACTGTGCACTGTTCTTCCAGCTTGAAGTCCCCTACAATACCTTTACTGCAGTAGCTACATTTTTGGGCTTTCCCCAGTTTCTGTTGTGGGAATCTAACAAACCCTTCCGACCAGAACAAGCAGACTAATGGCAAAACCTCACTACCATCCATTTGCAGCAACCTCTTCCAGCTTCCGGGAAACTAGTCATCCTTGAGTCATCTAAGGTGTAGTCGAGAACAAAACTTCTACATCATGGAACCTGATTAGACACTGCCACTGATTTGTCTTGTCCCACAATAATGATATGGTGTCACAACACTGCGGGATGAAGCATTATCAATAATAGGAATAGTGACTACAATGCTCCCTTGGGCTGACAAGGTGTATCACAGTGACATATGACATTTTGCAATATCATTTTCTAACACTGTCTCAGATGACACATCTTCAAAGTTTCTTCCTGTGCCATGGCACTGAAAGGGTTACAGAGTGAAGGAAATGATACAGCAAAATAAAATGGAAGAATCATGACCTGCCCCTTTAACTTCAGTCAGAGGCCATTTTGTTATGGGATACATTTTCTTGGTTGAACTGCCTGACGCATCTGGAGGGAAATCTGGGAAAAGACACTACAAAAAAAAATCTACAGCAATGCTAAATGGTCAAATACACTCAACAACTGCTAATCTTTCTAAATTACTAATTCAAACTTTTAAGGAATGCCTCTAAAAGGCATTTATTTACTTAAAACTGTTGACTGGGTAGACTGAATAGTTTCACGTGTGCATTTTAGTCATGACTTCAGCCAGAAACAGTACAATGAAAGATATTTCAGCACAAAATTAAGAAAAAAATGTGTGTGTGTGTGTGTGTGTGTGTATATATATATATATATATATATATATATATATATATATATAAGTTCTTTATTTGATAAAACGAACACACAGGTTAAGCGCTTTCGCGTAGATAACTCTACACTTCATCAGAAGTAATTATAATAATGAATCAGAACAAACAGCTCTAGTATTATTAATTAAATTTAGTCTGTTTTATTATGAATTATATGAGTACTATATATTTTTGACACCAATAATAATATATATATTCCTTTCTGCATTTCAATTTATATGAATACATGATTGTTAATTTATATTGTTCTATTTGTTATAAACTCATATTGAGTATACAAGCTGAGTTCATGAGTATTTGTTTCAACGGGTAATTAATTATTAATTACTAAGTTAATTGTTTCACTTAATTGTTTCATTTTAGTGCCAAAATTTACATAAAAATGTTCTGATTCATTATTATAATTACTTCTGATGAAGCGTAGAGTTATCTACGCGAAAGCGCTTAACCTGTGTGTTCGTTTTATCAAATAAAGAACTTCGTTTTGGATTACTGAAGTGGTGCTTTTTCCATTGTGGTGAAACCTTCTGTATTTTTTCATTCATTGTTTCTTGGCTGTTTTACGGGAGGTTTCTTTATTTACACGGCAGCAATTTCTTGTTTCTCTCTCTCTCTCTCTCTATATATATATATATATATATACACACACACCCTGCCTAAACACGGTACTTGAAAGGTCACAGAAAACATGCCTGCCGCCCCCCCCCCCTTAGTGGATTCCTGAACAGTTCACCAGAGGGATCGAGAGAAACAATGAGAGTTTGGGGAGCAACAGATGGTCACACAGCAGTCATCCACGAATGGCTATGGCAAAGTGAGCCTGAATAAAAACTGAAGCCCCCAGATAATTCTTCTCTACTTGCTGCCCAGGGAACGAACAGCCATGTTACTGGGACCCAGGCCCACATCCTTGGCACACGTACCTAACAAGTGGTTAGAAGAATCTGAAAGAATCTGTCTTACCTCATGGCAAAAATTAGGAAATACATCACCCAGCAGGATAAAAACACTCTCATCAAACTAAACAAACAACTCAGAGGACAAATAATGTCTACCAAAGCCAAATTTGAGGTAAATTTGGCCATCCAGGCCAAGGACAACCCTAAGGCATTCTTTAGCTATGTCCACAACTTCAAAGGCAATACACAACTGTTTGCGCAACTCGTTGTTAATGGAGCCACCTATACTGTACCAGAAAATATAGCAAACTTACTGGCCAACAAATTCATCTCCAACTTTACCCCTCTCTCCCCCTCAGGTTCTCAATGTTCTCTCTAAGGCCAAGTACACTGCATCAACAGATCCAGACAATATCCCAGGATGCCTTCTAAATAGAATGAAACATGACCTATCAGGTCCTCTGGAATTGCTTTTTAACTGTAGCCTTCAAACAGGTTTTGTACTTCATGAACAGTGAACAGCAACAGTCATCCCTCTGCACAAAGGAGGACCATCTACAGACCCATTAGTCTCAGCAGTCTCAAATGCAAGCCATGGAAAGAATCATCATGAAAATGATCAATAATGACAAAGGAAACCTCTTGACACTGTTCCCCACCCAATTCGGTTTCAAGGGCAGGTCATGTCTACTCAACCTGATGGACTTCTTTGAGAAGATCACCAAAGCTATGGATGAGGGGAAAACGGTTCACATGGCCTACCTTGACCTGGTCAATGCATTTGACAAAATATCTCACTCTGGCACTGTTGACAAACTCAGCAGGTTGGGTATAAACTATTATGTCACCCAGTGGATAGCCAGTTGGCTCACAGACAGGACCCAAGAAGTTAGAATTGGGAAGTCCACAGATAGAAAGAGGCCAGTCACAAAAGGAGTCCTTTAGGGATCGGTCTTGGGACCACTCCTTTTTACAATTTACTTCTCTAAAAAAAAAAAAAAAAAAAAAATCTTGCTTTTTTCCCACTTTCTGAAATTTAAAAAAGTTCAGTTACAGATTTGCTGTTCTGAACTGTTTGTAAGTTTCTTGGAGGTCAATGCTTGCTTGGGCTAAAGGGAAGTTTCTGTGTTCATCAGTGGCAGTGATTAACACTGAACAGCCTGCCGCTGTAGGAGTGGTTACTGTCTAGAAACGTTTTGGGCTAATTCCCAGCTCTTTCAAGTTCCCTGCCTTAAAACCCGCTTTTGTGCGATTTTGCGCATAGTGCAGCATCGGGCAGTGCCGCTGAAATGGGTTTAAACTATTCCCGGCTCCACAAAGTCTGCTCTTCACTTTTTCCCATAGAACTGTTCTAAATCTCAAAGTAAGTACTCGATTTTCATTCTAAAGCCCTGCACTTGATCTTATAAGTAAGCTTATAAGTAAACACTAACTAAAGCACTACACCCTCTTATACTCCTTATAAGTACTTGGCTCCCTACTGGTTCTTTCTGATCAGTCAAAAAACTGTTCCTTATACTGTTCTGGCATGTCCAATAGTCAGTTTCTGGTTTACTCTTCAGTCCAGCTGGTGAATCTGGGTATCTTGAGGCAATGTTACAACTGCCTTATGTACACAGACCACCCTCTCCTCCTCCCATCAAACTCAATATATGTGAGAGATGCAACTATACAGCCAAACTGGAGGCTGAGCTCTCTCAACCCAGCACTGGCACAGTCAGTCAGGAGGAGAAGGTAACCACACACACCACTATTCCATAGACCTATCACATCAGCAAACCAAACACAAACATACAAAAACATACTCGGAGGCTCTAAATAAAAATCTGCCAAAGCAGCAGGGACCTCCAAAGCAGACATGCAAGCAACTGCTACCCTGCAACAATACCCACGTATAACACATTTCACAAAGTCAGTGTGCCACACAGCCACAGCCCTTAAGGCTAAACAACACACCTAACACACTTGTAATAGGGGACTCTATTGTCAGACACACTGACGTCCCTCTCACCAGACTGAATAAGGAGAAGGTCACTGTAAGCTGCCTGTCGGGTGCCAGGATCCGCCACATAACACAAGCACTCAGGTCACTCCAAAACAAGTACAAATATGACTCCGTCATTGTCCATGCTGGTGTGAATGACCTGAGATGTACCTCCCTGGACTACATGAAAAGAGACATAGAGGAGCTCTCTGATCATGTAGCCCAGACCGGTATGACCCTGACCTTGAGTAGCATCTTGCCCTCACCAAGAATGATGTCACAGTATAAAGACAAAATGATCAATTTTAACAACTGGCTAAAGTATTGGTGTCATTCTAAGGGGATTCAGTGTCTGTCAGCCTGGAATGACATGCTTGACAAGCCACGTTGCTTTGCTAGGGACGGCTTGCACCTGTCACCCCTGGGCTTTCGAATACTGGCTAAGGCTCTTGCCACCCCCATAGTGCCTTTTTTAGGCAAGGCTCAAAAGACAAATCCACCTCCATAGACAACACAAGAAAAAAAAAATGAAGGGTAATGCTGCTCAACACCAGAAGTCTAAACCTCAAGATGCACGCACTCGAGGCTCTCCTCAGTATGGAGAATATCGATATCTGTGCAGTGACAGAGACCTGGGTCAAGGCCCGAGAGAGCACCCCAGCACTAACAGGTTATACCTCATACCATGCTTTTCGGCCCCAAAACTCGGACTGAACCACAAAAGGAGGGGGAGTATCCATATTCATCAGATACCCATACCTCCAGGTTAGTGGCACTACACGAAGCATCGTAGACCATCCATGTACAGTTAACAATGGGCAAAACTGCCTTTCAGTTTGTAGCCTGCGACAGACCACCCTCCCAAACTCAGGAACCCCACTTGGCCTTCCTGAGAACACTGGAGAATATGAAGGTCTCTCCAAACACAATAATATTGGGTGACTTCAACTACCCAAACATCAACTGGGAAAACTACTCAAGCCCCAATACCCTTGCCCAATGGTTCCTAGAATTTATAAACTCAAATGCTATGGAACAACTGGTCACCACTCCCTCAAGAGGGGATAACATATTGGACCTGGTCATCACCAACATGGGGACTCTTATGTTCCACACCAGAGGTATGTCCCTCATTGGTAAGATCAGACCATAAATGAATCTCACTGGACATCCATATCCCATCCCCACCCCTAGCCAAGGAAATCACGGTGAAAATTTTCTCAAAAGCAAATTTCTCACTTCTCAAAACCGAGGTGGAATCTTTCAAAGCCACCAGGCCAGTGGAAAATACTGCCCAAACAGCAGAATCCTTTACAAATGCATTCTATGGACACCTACAGGAATGCATGGATCGTGCTATCCCAAATAAAACAAAGACTCACTCCTCCAAAGGCAGGAGACCAGTCTGGTGGACCCCAGCCATAAATAAGCTATACAACAAAAGGAGGGAGCTACTACATGATAGAGCAAAATCCCAAAAAGGGAAGGCATCTCTGATCAGTACTAGCAAGAAACTACAATCCCTCATAAAATTATCTAAGGTCAGCTTCGAAAGAAAAATTGCACAAGACACTAAAGATAATCACAAGGCCTTCTTTAGTTATGTCAGGAATCTGGGGGGCAACTCCCAGATATGCTCTGAGTTAGTACAAAATGACAAAAAATACACTGATCCCACAGACATTGCCAACATCCTGGCAGACAGGTTCAGTGCAACCCCCCCCCCCCCTCAAAAGACCAAATGTCTATCCCAACAGACTGTAGCCTCCCTGACATCACAAATGCACAGGTGAGAGCTGCCCTCTCCAAAGCAAAAAACACATCAATGGGACCAGACGGTGTCCCGGGCTGCGTCTTACACGAGCTCCAAGAAGAACTAAACCCTCACAAAGTCACTGTTCAATCTCAGCCTTGCTACAGGATATGTACCCAAGGAATGGCATACAGCAACAGTGGTCCCACTCCACAAAGGTGGTGCCACAACGGACCCAAGAAACTATCGCCCTATAAGCCTGACTAGTCTGGTCTGCAAAGCTATGGAACGTATCATCATGGAAATCATAAACAAGGACATTGGTAACCTCCAGACACTGGATCCCACCCAATTCGGCTTTGTTAAGGGCAGATCTTGCCTCTTGAACCTGGTCGACTTCTTTGAAACAGTTACCAAGGCCACAGATGAAGGGAAGGTAGTCCACATGGCCTACCTGGACCTCGCAAAAGCCTTTGACACAATACCCCACTCGAGCATCATAAATAAGCTCACCAGCTTAAATATCAATCCCTATGTCACAAGATAGGTTGCAAACTGGCTCAGGGATAGAACTCACATGGTCAATATTGCAGGTGCCATGTCAGACTCCAAACCAGTTACAAGCGGTGTCCCACAAGGCTCAGTCCTGGGACAGTACAGTTTTGTACCTACCATAAATGTAGATGTTCGAGTGCTAATACAGCTGCAGTCATAACAGATGGGTTATCCTGCCGTCAGGCGGGTCCTCGGTCGGCCGAATTCCAAAGTCTAGGTCCGGCGTTGGATGTCGTCGCGTCTTCCCTGACGTCAGTGCAACAGGGGTATAAAAAAACCAGCCGACGCCATTTTCTTCAGTTTTTCTTGCCCCAGATGTCAGGTGCCCCCAGAAGGAAGGCAAAACATAAATTTATGTAATAATGCAATGCAATATAATCAAATAAAACAGTAGTTGCAAGCAAATACACCATAAAAGAATACCCCAATCAGGTTGTATGAGGAGGTGTTAGCCCTTAGGCCTGTCCCAAGAGTGGAAGGAGGGAGGGAAAAGTACAGTTTTGTACCTACCATAAATGTAGATGTTCGAAGATCCACATTGCTGCAGTCCTTACACTTGGGTAGTCCGCTGTCCTCGGTCGGCCCGAATATCAAAGTATAAGGCTGACGTCGGTCAAGGCGCATTTGACTGACATCAGGACGCCAGGGAACAAATGCGCATGACCGACGTCATATCCTCAGTCTTTTCTTGCCCCAGATGTCAGAAGACCCTAAAAATAAAGGTCAAAACCAAAAGACAGCAAACAAACAACCAACCATCCTAGCACTAAAAATATGTACAATATATACAATATACCTCATATTGCCAACCCAACCCACACAACCGCCTCTAACTACAGAGGGGAAGGAGGGAGGGTAAATTGGACTGCAGCAATGTGGATCTTCGAACATCTACATTTATGGTAGGTACAAAACTGTACTATGTTCTTCATCTCACATTGCTGCAGTCCTTACACTTGGGTAGAATCCCAAAGCAGAGGTAAGGGAGGATGGCCAGACTATAAGGAAGCAGGAGCTGCCAAAATGCCCTGCAAAACAGCAGTGGCAAAACCAGCCCTGGATTTAGAGTAAAGTGGTAGGTGATAATGCCTAGAGAAAGTATGCACTGAACTCCAAGTAGCTGCCTCCAAAATATCCTTAGTTGCCACCCCCCTCAAAAAGCTGTCGAAGTGGCAGTAGCCCTAGTGGAATGAGGCCTAATCCCAGCTGGAATCTCCTTGCCATGATGGGAATAACAGAAAGCAATGCAAAACCCAATCCACTTAGAAATAGTTTGTTTTGACACAGGCTTGTCCTGAGAACTCAAAGCAAAAGAAACAAATAACTGCTGAGACTGCCTGAACCCTTTAGTTCTGTCCAAATAATATCGCAGCTGCCTGTGTACATCTAAGGTGTGCAAAATCTTTTCCCCTTTATTTTGGGGATTTGCATAAAAAGTAGGTAAATGAATAGTTTGGTTTAAAGCCACACTAGAAACCACTTTAGGCATAAAGGAAGGATTAGTACGTAAAGATACCCTATCCTTACGGAAAATTAAGAAAGGCTCAACCGCCATAAGGGCCTGCAACTCAGAAACCCTTCTTGCAGAGGTAATAGCCAACAAAAAAGCAGTCTTCCATGATAAAAACTTCAATTCAGCAGTAGCTGCAGGCTCAAAAGGTTGTAGTGTGAGTTTCTCCAACACAAAATTGAGATCCCAAGCAGGAGTAGGAGCTCTTCGTGGGGGTCTTATATTCTTTGCCCCTCTAAGAAATTGCTTGAACAAAGGATGAGAAAACAATGGTGGGTCACAATCATAGTGAGCCGAAATTGCTGCAGCATGAACCTTAATAGAAGAGAAAGACAAACCTTTGTCCAGTAACTCAGTAAGATATTGAAGAGCCACACTTAAATTAGGCTCAGAAACATCAAAATCTTTGCTGCACTCCAAAATAAAAATCTCTTCCATTTATCTGCGTACACTTTCCTTGTACTAGGCCTTCTAGCTTCCAAAATAACATTCAAAACTTGCTGTGGAAGTGGAGGCCTACTATGGTTCAAAACAGAATATGCCAGGCTGTTAGGTGCAGAGAGTGAAGCTTGACATTGAGCAAATGACTGTCCTCCTGAGACAACAGGTGTGGAATCAAGGCAAAGGCCATGGAGGCTTCCGTACCAGGCTTCTCAGTAATGGGTACCAATGCTGTCGAGGCCAATCTGGAGCTATCAAAATCATCCTTGGCTTGTCTTGTCTGGCCTTTAGTAGTACCTTTGGGAGGAGAGGCAGAGGCGGAAAGGCATACACATGAAGATTGCTCCAATTGAAGGAAAGAGCATCCACTTTCCAAGCTGTGGGATGAAACCTTTTTGTGCAAAACTTTGGCAGCTGGTGGTTTAGTGGAGAAGCGAACAGATCTATGTCTGGAGTTCCCCATGACACTGTCAATTTCTGAAATACATGAGGATCCAATTTCCACTCGTGGGGATCCATAATTCGCCTGCTCAACACATCTGCTAAGGAGTTCTGTGCTCCCGGCAGAAACCTTGCCTGAAGATTGAGCTGTAAACTGAGAGCAGTCTCCCACAAAATCATTGCTTGCCTGCATAGAGGATAAGAATGTGTTCCCCCTTGCTTGTTTATGTACCACATGACAGTCGTGTTGTCTGTTAGAATCAACACCTGCCCTGGAAGAAGTAAATCCTTGAAAGCTATTAATGCAAACTGGACTGCCAACATCTCCTTCAAGTTGATATGTAGATGTTGCAGTCTGACAGGCCACTTGTCTTCTATCCACTTTCCATTTAGATGAGCTCCCCAAGCTTTGTCTGAGGCATCTGTCGTTAAAATCTGACTCGCCTCTGGCCGGGTCACAGAGAGTCCCTTGTTTAGGTGACATTCCTGAGCCCACCACAAAAATTCCTTCTGAATGCAAGGTATTATTTGAATGACAGTGTCCAAATCCTGGCAGTGCTGTGTCCATACATTTTTGAGATACCATTGTAGCTTCCTCATATGCAGTTTGGCATTGGGAAGTACCAGAATACAAGATGCCATGAACCCTAAGGCTTGAAGGACTGTCCTTGCAGTCAGCCCGGACTGATGAGATAGTTGATGGAAGTAAAGGGAAAGATTCTTTTGTTTGTCCGGGGTCAAAAAGGCCATCTGGGATGCTGTATTCAGTCTTACACCCAGAAAGCACATGTCCTGAGAGGGTACTATACTGGACTTTATTTCGTTCACAGAATACCCCAGGCATCTTAGCACTGCTATCACATATTCCAAATGATGAAGAAGCTCGTCCCTTCCTTGAGCCAGAATCAGGCAGTCGTCCAAATAAGGATAAATTTGTATTCCTTTTAGCCTGAAGAAAGCTATCACTGGAGCCAGAACTTTCGTGAACACTCTGGGCGCAGTAGATAAGCCAAAGGGCAATGCAGAGAACTGATAGTGAGAAGTCCCAGCTCGAAAACGCAGATACTTCCTGCAACTCAGTCTGATAGGAACATGAAGGTAGGCCTCCTTGAGATCCAAAGTTACCATCCAATGATCTTTGCCCAGCAGAGGTAAAAGCTGCTGCAACGTCAACATTTTGAACTTGGGAATGTCCAGATAAGTGTTGAGGATAGATAAATCCAAAATTGGTCTCCACGTGTTCCCCTTCTTTGGTACTAGGAACAGGCGAGAATAAAATCCTAGGCCCACTTCTGGCATAGGGACCGTCTGTATGGCCCCTATTTGAAGTAACAGAGAAATTTGCTTGTGAGCCTCTATTCTTTGTTGAGGAGGAACGTCTGGCATGCCTTTGAAAGGAGGCAAGGTATGGAAATAAAACCTGTAACCGTGGTGTATGATATCCAATACCCATCTGTCTTGGGTAATTAAACTCCAGTTTTCTTTGAAAAGAGCCAACCTTCCTCCCAAAGGTGCTGCCAGACGAGAAGGCTCTGGCAGCTGAAAAGGTAGGTCATTGGGTCTGTTTACGAAAGGACTGACCCCTGCCCTCACCCGAAGACTGTGCAGGAGAACTCCCTGTTCTAGGCCTGAAAGAGCCCTGAGCTCTGCCCCTACCACGTCTAGATCTACCCCTAGACTGGGAATCATAAGAAAGATACGTCCACCCCTTAGTAGGCCAATTTCTACTAAACTTTGGGGGCTGAACCTGCAAAAAATCTTTAACAGTCTGCATAGACTTAGCCTTGTCTTCCATTTTCTTTAAAACTGCCTCAACAGGAGAACCAAACAACACATCAGATTGTAAAGGAGCATCTAAAATCCTTGTTTTAACATGGTCAGATAAATTTTGATCCCTCAGCCAGGCGTGCCTGCGAAGAACTGACCCAGTGGCAGCCACCCTAGACGAGGCCTGTACAGCATCAAAACCACATTGCAAAGAATGCTTACCCACCTGTTCAGAAACATGTACTAAATCTTGCAACTCTTTACAATCAATACCTTCTGCCAGAGCATCAACCTTAGACTTTAATTGTGAAAGGAGATAGTTTTGGTATTTCAACATGTGAAACTGGCAATTCAAAGCCCTCATAGCTAGAGTGGAAGAAGTATAAACTTTCTTTCCCCATCTATCCAAGGCCCTCGCCTCTTTATCTGCAGGAACCGGATTCTTGACAACAGAAGCCTTAACACCTTTAGGCCCCTGGCTAACAGTTTCTGGGTCTGCCCTAGGACTCTTAAAAAGATACTTATGAGCTTCAGGCACCCTGTAATACCTATCCGGTTTAACAGGAGCAGGAGGCAAAGAATCAGGATTAAGAGAAGCCTCTGTAAAAACATCTTCCACTACATCCAAAACAGGAGGTATAGCCAAAGGCCTATGCTGGGGTAAAAACAAAAATTCCCTAAGCCTTTTCCTGGAATCAGAGAAGTCCTGACCTTCCCACTTAAAATGCTCCCTCATGGAATGAAGAGTTTTGCTCCCTCATGGAATAAAGAGTTTCTGAAAAAGAAAAATCCTCAGGAGGAGAAGCAGAAGGAGTAGAATCATCCACATCAGAATCAGAATAAGGAGAGTACTCCTGCAAGTCTTCAGCCGAAGACTCTGAAACATCTGAAGCCTGCTCAAAACTCCCTAGCTCAGGCTCCACCCTAGGTCTCTTATCAGGAGGGGGCATAGAACCCCTAATCAAAGTAATCAAATCTTCTGCCATTTTAAGCATATGTTTCTTGGGCACAGTTCCTGAAGAACTAAGGGTAACACCAACTGAAGCTAAACCTGGCCTGCCCCTGGGAGAAGCCTTGGAAACAGAAGGAGAGGGCCTAACCACCCTAGGCAGGGAGGGGAGTATAGTAACCTGAGAAGCCCCATCAGCCTGACCTGCCTCCTGAGAGGCCACATCCTGCAATAACAAAGTCTCTCCCTGGGATCCCAAAGAAACCTCCGGTGGAACCACCGGCTCCACCGACACCTCTAAAGAACCGGCGTCCGGTACGGACGGTTCCTCTAGCCTAGGTTTAACTGCCTTGTCCTTGCGCTTCTTCGAGGAAGCGGGAGTCGGAGCATCCGACGGCATTTTATAATTGCACCGCTTCCCGAAGACTAACCTGGCACAATCTAATCTTCTCTTTATAGTGCGCTTATTGAATCTAGCACAAGAGCGACACCCAACAACGTCGTGCTCAGGCCCTAAACAAGGAATGCACAAAGTATGATAGTCTCTATGCGGTATCTGTTTCCCACAAGAAATACAATTATTCACTTTTTCTGACATCCGGTAAACCACTGAGGCAAGAAAAAACTAAAATATTCCCCAACGGGGTACTTAGCCAACTTTGACTCGGTCTGAAACTCAAATCGAACAATTTCAGAACGCCAACCGGCACTTGCAACGCTGCTTCTGCATCGGACCATGCGGCAAAAAAGACTGAGGATATGACGTCGGTCATGCGCATTTGTACCCTGACGTCCTGATGTCAGTCAAATGCGCCTTGAACGACGTCAGCCTTATACTTTGATATTCGGGCCGACCGAGGACAGCGGACTACCCAAGTGTAAGGACTGCAGCAATGTGAGATGAAGAACATCCTGGACTGCAGCTGTATTAGCACTCGAACATCTACATTTATGGTAGGTACAAAACTGTACTATGTTCATCGTGCATACAGCTGCAGTCATAACAGATGGGTAGAATCCCAAAGCTAAAAAAGGGGTGGTAGGCACTAATTGGAACTAGGAGGAGCAAGGATGCCCTGCAAGACTGCAGTGGCAAAGCCCGCTCTAGATTTGGAGTATAATGGTAGGTGGTAGTGCTTGGAGAAAGTATGTACAGAACTCCAAGTGGCTGCTTCCAAAATATCTTTGGTAGGAACCCCCCCTGAGGAAAGCTGCAGAGGTAGCTGTAGCCCTTGTGGAGTGAGATCGGATGCCTGTAAGTACAGTTTTACCATGAAAAGAATAACAAAAGCGTATGCAGTGGGCTATCCATTTTGAGATTGTCTGTTTGGAAATAGCCTTCCCTTGAGCACCTGTAGCATAGGACACAAAGAGTTGCTCTGATTTTCTGAATGGCTGTGTTCTGTCCAAATAATAACTAAGCTGTCTGTGAATGTCCAAGGAATGTAGTAGTCTCTCCCCTTTGTTTTGTGGATTAGGGTAAAAGGTAGGTAAGTGGATAGCCTGATTCAAGGCTACCCTGGATACTACCTTTGGCATAAAGGAAGGGTTGGTTCGTAAGGAAACTCTGTCCTGATGGAAAATGATGAAAGGCTGCACAGCCATGAGGGCTTGTAGATCCGAAACCCTGCGTGCTGAAGTGATAGCCAGAAGGAGGGCTGTTTTCCATGACAAATATTGCAGTTCTGTTGAAGCTGCTGGCTCAAATGGAGGCAGGGTCAGTTTTTCTAGAAGGAAATTGAGGTCCCAAGCAGGTAGTGGTTGCTTCCTTGGGGGTTTTATATTCTTAGCCCCTCTGAACAACTGTCTTAAGAGAGGGTGAGAGAATAAAGGAGGATCAGTGTTGTATTGAGCAGAAATGGCTGAGGCATGGATTTTGATGGAGGAGAATGGAAGTCCACTGCTTAGCATCTCAGCTAGGTACTGTAATATTTGAGGTAAATTCAGTATTCCAGGATTCTGACCCTTTTTCTGATTCCAGGCACAAAACCATTTCCATTTTGCGGAGTAGGCTTTTCTAGTAGAAGGCCTTCTGGCCTCCAAAATGACATCCTGCACCTCCTTGGAGAGTAGGGTCTGTTGTGAATTTAAGGAATCCTCCATGCGACTAGATTGAGTGTTTTCAGTTGACTGTGAAGAGTTTTGAAGTTGTGCTGGGTCAACAGAAGAGGCATTAGAGGCAGGATCCATGGTGGGGAATGCGTCAGGCTCCTCAGGAGTGGGTACCAGTGTTGTCTTGGCCAGTCTGGAGCAATGAAAATCATCTTTGGTCTGTCTGCTCTGGCTTTTAATAGAACTTTGGGCAGCAGAGGAAGAGGTGGAAAGGCATAAACTGTCATTGTTGTCCAACTGAAAGAGAGTGTGCCCACTTTCCAGGCCTGTGGATGACAGGTCCTTGAGCAGAATTTTGTCAATTGGTAATTTCTGTGGGTAGCAAAGAGATCTATGTCTGGCCTTCCCCATGCTTGAATTATCTTTGTAAAAACTTGAGGATGCAACTTCCATTTGTGTGGATCTGTCATATTTCTGCTTAGGTTGTCTGCCAGCGTGTTTTCCTTGCCTGGCAGGAATTGTGCTTGAAGTTGGATTTGTAATTCCAGAGCCATGTTCCAAACAGACATGGCTAGCCTGCACAGGGGATATGAATGGGTTCCTCCCTGTTTGTTTATGTACCACATCACTGTGGTGTTGTCTGTCCTTATCAATAGCTGGCCTGGATGCAGTAGGTCTTTGAAAGCCATAATAGCATTTTTTTACTGTTAGCATTTCCTTTTGATTGATGTGTAGGTGCTTTTCTTTTTGGGGCCATTTGCCCTGAATGCACTGATCTGTCATGTGCGCCCCCCAGGCGTAGTCCGAGGCGTCTGTTGTGATGATTTGATTTGCCTGAGGCAAGCAGAATGGGAGACCTATGTTTCTTTGGCATGCTTGAGCCCACCACAGAAATTCCTTTTGGAGGCATGGAATCAGTGGTATAATTGTTTCCAAACTGTGGCTGTGTTGAGACCATAAGTTTTTTAGGTACCATTGAAGTTTCCTCATATGCAGCTTTGCACATGGGATTAGCAGGATGCAAGATGCCATGAATCCCAGAGCCTGCAGGATTTTCCTTGCAGTCAGCCTGGTGAAGGTTGCCAGTTTTCTGAAGTATTGAGTTAGTTGCCCTTGTTTCTCTGGTGTGAGGTAGGCCATCTGGGTGTTTGTATTCAAGCTGGCACCCAGGAAAATTATTGTTTGAGGGGGTATTAGTCTTGATTTCTTTTTGTTGACTGTGTATCCCAGAGAGTTCAACAACTTTATTACAAACGCCAGGTGTTTCAGAAGTATGTGTTTGCTGTCCGCTTGGATCAGGCAGTCGTCCAAATATGGGTATATTTGTATCCCTTGAAGTCTGCAGAAGGTAATTACTGATGCCAGGCATTTCGTGAACACTCTGGGCGCAGTAGATAAGCCAAAGGGCAATGCAGAGAATTGATAATGGGTTGAACCTGCAAGAAATCTGAGGTATCTTCTGCAATCTTGTCTGATAGGGACATGCAGGTATGCCTCCTTGAGGTCCAATGTTACCAGCCAAGACTCCTTGCCCAGCATGGGAAGAAGCTGCTGTAATGTGAGCATCTTGAATTTTGGTACGAGTAAATATGTGTTTAGGATGGATAGGTCCAAAATAGGTCTCCAATCTTTGTCCTTCCTTGGTACCAGGAATAGTCTGGAATAAAAACCTCGACCCTGTTCTTGTGCAGGTACCTCTTGAATAGCTTTCATGTCCATGAGAGCTGAAATTTATTTTTGTGCCTCTGCCCTTTGATTTTGTGGCAGGTTTGGCATGCCTCTCATTTTTGGAAGGGTGTGAAAGTGAAATCTGTAGCCTCTGTCTATAATGTCCAGGATCCATTTGTCTTTTGTGACAATATGCCAATTTTTCGAAAATAATGCCAGTTTTCTGCCTAAAGGTGCTGCCATTAGAGCTTTGCTTGGCATGCAAAGGGGAAAGTCATTGGTTCTGCTTTCTGAATGGCTGTGATCTATCCTCTCCACCTCTAGGAGTAGGTGCTTGCCATTGTCTGCCTCTAAATGATCCTTGAGATTGCCCTCTACCCCTCGGGCGCGTGTATCTACCTCTTTGAGGTCTGTCCGTGGCTGGAAAGGACCAATTTTTTGAAGGCCAATTTCTACTGAAACGTGGAGGTTGTGCCTGTAGGAAATCTTTCACTGTTTGCATTGATTTTGCCTTTTCCTCCATTTTCTTTAATACCTCCTCAGCTTTAACACCAAACAATACATCTTTTTGAAGAGGTGCATCTAGTAATTTAGCTTTGACATGATCTGGTAAGGTTTGCTCTTTGAGCCAAGCATGTCTACGTATGACAGATCCTGTAACAGCAGCTCTACATGAGGCCTCTAAAGCATCAAAACCACATTGCAAGGTATGTTTACCCACTTGTTCTGCACTATGCAACAAATCCTGCAACTCCTTCAAGTCTGGTTGTTCAGGTTGTGACATTTTGCTTTTCAACTGAGATAACAAAAACTGTTGATACTTTAACATATGGAACTGACAGTTTAATGCCCTCATGGTTAAAGTGGCCGTGGTGTATACCTTTTTCCCCCACCTTTCTAAAGCTCTGGAATCTCTCTCTGAAGGTAATGGATTTTTGGCAGTGGAGGCCTTAATTCCCTTGGGACCCTGTGAAATAGTTTCTGGGTCAGCATGGCTTTTGTATAGGAATTGGTGTGAATCAGGAACCCGGTAATACCTGTCAGGCTTGACTGGAGCTGGAGGTAAAGAATCTGGGTTAAGGCTGGCCTCTGAATACACATCATCTAGTATGTCTAAGACAGGAGGGATAGCCAGAGGCCTGTGCTGAGGGAGCAAGAGGAAATCCCTGAGCCTTTTCTTGGAGTCTGAGTAATCTTGGCCTTCCCAGCGGAAGTGTTCCCTCAAGGTATGCAAGGTTTCCCCAAAAGAATAGTCCTCGGGGGGGGGAGACAGAGGGAATGGACTCCTCTGCATCAGAATCTTCAAAAGGGGAGTATGAATGTTCCTGGTCTTCAGAATGTTCTGAAGTAATGGAGGCCCGGTCCGAGGAAGGGTATTCTTCCTCCACTCTGGGCCTTTTGTCCGAGGGGGGTTGAGAACCCCTGATAAGAGTAATCAAATCCTCAGCCATTTTGAGCATATGTTTTTTAGGCATGGGGCCTTGAGAGAGGCCCTGTGGAGCTTGTCTTTTAGTATGCATGGCTGCTTTAGATTTAGTGAAAGCCTTAATGGAAAAAGAAGAAGAAGGCCTGAAGACACCTTGAGAGGTGGCAGGCCTGTCTAAACTCTGAGTTTCCCCGCCAAGAGTGGCGTCGGTATCTGTAATCGGGGTGTGGGCCGAGGAGCCTGCGACCTCGGGCACAGAAGACACCGCTAAGGAAGTGTAATCGGTAGTCTGGGGCTGCGTAGGCACCTCGCTGAGAACCAGAGCACCTGTAATCGGCTTTAGCGTGGTGTCGGTAGAAGTCGCGGACATCATATGTCGGTCCTTATCTTTGCGTCTTTTACTCAAAACTGGAGTCGGAGTATCCGACGACATAATGTAATTAAACTTTTTGCCAAAATAGTGTTGGGCGAACTCCGCCCAACGCTTAATAGTGCATTTGTTGAATGTAGCACAAAAACGACAGGCCGAGACGTCGTGGTCTGGGCCTAAGCAAGGAATGCAGAGGGAATGGAAATCCTTATGCGGTATTTGCTTCCCACATGAAATGCAATTATTAACTTTGTCTGACATTGGTCTGAGGCAAGAAAAGTTTCCCCAACGGGGTACTTAGCTTTCAAGAAGACTTCGGTTGAAAAATATTCGTAATCTCAGGAGCTGGCCGACCGGCACTTGCGAACTGCTTCTGCTTCGGCCACTGCGCGGCAAGAAAGACTGAAGAAAATGGCGTTGGCTGGTTCTTTTATACCCATGTCGCACTGATGTCAGGGAAGAAGCAACGACATCAACGCCGGACCTAGACTTTGGAATTCAGCTGACCGAGGACCCGCCTGACGGCAGGATAACCCATCTGTTATGACTGCAGCTGTATGCACGATGAACATCTCTCTTGTTCGGTATATACTTCTCTGAGGTACAGGCTAATACGGGAGGACTATGGCTGACCAAGTTCGCAGATGACTGCAAGCTAGGCGCCATAATCGACTTTCCGGCTGACACAAGCATCCTCCAAAAGGGTCTCACAGAGACAGATAACTGGTGCCAGAGCCATGGCTTTAAGCTAAATGCCAAAAAGTGCATAGTCATCCCATTCGGGAAAAACAAAGTGCCCACAAATTACCACATAGGTGGTAATCCATTAAGCACAGAAGAAGTAATTAGGGATTTGGGGACCCAAGTAGATGGAAACCTCTCTTTTGACAATCACGTTGCCAGAGTGGTTCGAAAGACCTTCTATATAGCCCATCTTATCACGAAAGGGTTTGCATCTAGAACAAGAGAGGTAATTGTGCCCCTCTACTCATCACTCATCAGGCCCATAATTGAATACAATGCCCCATTTGGGATGTACCTTACCCGACACCTGCAGCAACTGGAAAGGCCCCAAAAGTATCTCACCAAGAGGATCAAGGGACTCAAACAGATGCCCTATGCACTTCGGCTAAAGAAACTCCAGCTCTACTCAGTTGCTTACCGCCTACTCAGAGGTGATCTATGCCTGACGTATAAAGCCATGTCCAACCCAGAGTTAATGGACATGCTCCACCTCAGGAAATCCAAATCCTTTAGAGCTACATGCTCCAGGGACTTAAACCTCAGCTCAGAAATAAAATAGGACATGCTGGAGGGACAGATTCATATCCCAGAAGCTGCCCTCCCTCTGGAACAGAATCCCAGTCCAAGTTAGGCAGAGCCCCTCACTGACCCTCTTCAAGAGAAATCTTGACGAGTGGATGGGAGATCGTAAGTTCACCTCTGGGATCTCTTCTATGTCCCTGCTAGACAGGGGCACAGTAAACTAACCTTAAAAGGGCTATCTTCTGTGACCTACTCTACAGAGGCACAGTAAACTGATCTAAAAGGTGGCATAAGCCAAACACACTCTGGCTAGGCTAGTAAATGCCCCAGGGCAGATAGCCTAGTATAAACCTATGATGTCAATGGCCTCTGGTTAACTAAATTTGCAGATGATTACAAATTAGGATCAGTCATAGAATCCTCCACTGACACAAATGTTCTCCAGGAAGGGCTAACACAAACAAATAACTGGTGTCAGAGTCATGGACTAAAACTAAATGCCAAGAAATGCATAATGGTATCCTTTGGGAAGTCATACATCCCTGGTAACTGTTATACTGACAACACACCCTTAAATTTTGACCCAGAAGTCAGGGACTTGGGGACCACACAGACAGTAATCTAGCTTCTAACCATCACATGTCTACAGTAGTAAGGAAATCATTCCATGTTGTACAACTTGTAAACAAAGGAATGGTGTCTTGGTCCAAGGAGGTCAATGATCTGCTGTATTCAGCATTCATCAGACCTACAACTGGAATGTCCACAGAAGTTTCTTACTAAATGAATACAGAGCATAAGTAACATGTCCTGTGCAGACCGCCTCATGGCCCTGTCCCTGTATTCTGTCTCCTACAGGCTTTTGAGGGGAGATCTATGCCTGGCACACAAGGTACTTTCAAACACTGCCCCTACGGACCTTCTGCATATCTGCAAAACAAACAGCACCAGAATTATCCCTTCTAAAGACTTAAACCTGGAGTGTGATATAAATAGCACCTGCAGGAGACACAAGTACGCATCCCAGAGACTACCCCTTCTATTCTCTGGAACAGGCTCCCCCATTCATGTGAAGCAGAGTTCCTCCCTAACCCAATTCAAGTGTAACTTGGACAATTGGATGGGTAACAATATTCATCATTGGTTTGGCACATATGCTGATACTGGACACAAGCAGTCTGTAAATGGTTCATCTCACAGATCTCTGCTCGTAAATGTTTCATCTCCCAAGCTTCTGCTTACACTTATCCAGGGTACCAGAACCTTTCAGAGATTTGGGATGCGTGGCTAGGTTTAAAAAGACCCTTGTGCTTGTTAGCCTAGTACACACCAGTGAACCTATGACTGAAAAGTTAATCTTTAAGGTAAAATATATATTTTTTTGACAGTCACAAAACACACTAACTGGAGACCCAAGCAACCAGTTTTAATAAGAAAGTTATACTTTTGTTCACAAAAAAGTGATAACTTAAAAGGAAATCCCCATTGAACTAGGAATGTTTGCCAATTGTGAAAATAAGCGTCTGGCAAGCAGATAAGAGAGCTTGGCTTGACAAAGGCAGTCTTACCCTCCTCACAGCAAAATTAACTTAGAGGTAAAAGTTGTAGTGGCAAATACCACACACAAGTGTCTCAGTCCCTAACAACACATTTTAATACAAACTCTTTTCCTCACAAACATTGTCAGTTTAGAAGGGCATCCCCAATGGGAGTCAGAAATGTCTGTTAGCCAAAAACAGCATGTGGACAGTTGAGCTTAGAAGAGTTGGTGCTACCTTCTGAGTAAAAAAAAAAAAAATTGACAGCAAACGCCAAACATATTAGTCAGAGCCCCTCACAACACTGTAATATACATGCAGAACACCACTTCTCACAAAAAGTAAAAATAAACAAAGAAATACAGACAGGGACCTAAGACTGTCTGCCAGATGAAAATATGCCTTAAAAGCAGGAAGCAAAGCTTTGTTGAGTTGTAAAACATTCTGACAGGAATTTAACATTTTGAAGCAAAAGTTTTAAATGGCAGCTCTCAAAACCAAAAGACCTAGTCCCGAACAATGAAGATTGAGGTAGAATTTGCTATTTTCCCTCACAGAATACAGACATTTACAAGAGATTCTCCTCAGGCAATCATAACTAAGATTCTGAGGTAAACTTTAGTGATAACCATTAAAAAAAATCATACCGGCTCAGTATTCATTTTTGGAGTAAAACGAAGCAATTTCCTTCAGAATTATCAATTTGAAGCAAGTGATCTCCACAAGGAAACTTATCTGCCCAGCCTCGTAGAAGCGAAAACTGATGGTTATTCTCCCAAAGCATGCACAGGAATGCTCTCCTTGGCTGCAAGAAAGTCTGACGTTTTGGCGCCCTAGCTACTGAGTTTATTCTACTTCCATGTTGGGTTGTGGTTTGGACACATGGGAGGAGCTCTAAATCTTTGGAAGCTGGCTGTCCAGCGGGGTCCAATCCTTGGCAGAATGTCTCACACAGCTTAAGGCTACTGCAGCATTGATCATATGATGATCATTCTTTCTCCCCTGTTTTGTGGGTTCAGATGAAAGTAGGCTGTGGGATGGCTTGTATGAGTGTCTACCTAAATACCACCTTGGGCATGAAGGAAGAATTGCTCCTAAGACTCACCCTGTCTCTGTGGAACACTGTATAGGGTTCCATGCATATGAGTGCTTGTAGTACAGATGCTCATCTAGTTCAGGTGACAACCTCAGCAGAGTCTTCCAAGACAAAACATGAGTGCCATAAAAGTTTATTCAAAGGAGGGTAATTCTAGTTCTTCTACCACAAAATTAGGATGCCACGTGATAGACACAGGCTTTCTAGGGAGCTTCATTTGAAGGACTCCCTTCAGAAACTGCTTCACAATAGCATAAGTGGACGGGGGGGGTTGAAGAGCAGGCATGCAGCAATAGCTGAAAGACACAGTTTGAATGATGCATGATACAAGCCATCTTGAGAAACCACAGCAAAGTACTGCAAGAATTCTTGTGATTTAATCTCTGTATGTACTACTCTCCTAAATAAACACTACGAGGAGAACCTTCTTCTCTTTGGGCATATTTTTATTTGGCTTCTCACATAATGTACAGTACCTCTCCTGAAAACTGGACCTTAAAGAGTGGCTGTCAGCATGCAAGCAGCCAACCAGTGCCCTTTCCTCCTTGGTCAGGAGGGTTCAGAACTGTTTAAGGATGAATAGTACACTGTTTGCACAGGGTAATACGTTTGGTGAATAAGCTCAAGAATATTTGGCTACTGAGAAACTGGATGCCTTGGATTTCATATCAGAACTTAAAGGTGCTCAAGTAGTCATTAAGTTCCTTCTTGAAGGTATGGATTGATGGTCTGAGATTAAATTAGACGGTAGTTTCTTCTATGTGTGTGAGATCCATTGAGACATGAAGCTGATATTTCTTTTTATTGAGGACTATTTATTTATTTATTTATTGCATTTGTTAATCGTGAAAGTTATTGGGCCTAGGTGAGCCCATTTTCAGTAGGAGCCTGGGGAGAAAAGCTCCACATACATTAATAGTACATACAAGAAATAGCACACTATACAGAGTATATACAGCCTCAATGCATGGAAATTATATAAACACAGCAGTACAAGTTATTTACAAACATTACACATCTTCATTGAGTACAATTATATCATTGAAGATGTCAGATAGGGTAGCAGTTTTGATTGTTAATTGTTGGATTTTTGTACGTATAAACAACTGAAATTTAGCAATACAGTGAGAACTCATAAGAAGTAATATTGTAGAGGGTTATAGTAGTGGAATCAGGTTTTAGGAGGTGCTATTTTGGCACAAGTACATTGCCAGAGAGAAGAGAAGTGTTTTCTGAGGGACTTCTTAAAGAGAGCAGCATTACTGATTGTTCTGATTGAAGGTGGGAGGGCATTCCATAGTTTTGAGACAGTAAAAGAGTACAGCATTTGACCAACTGCAAGATTTGTTTTTTCAGCTTTTAGCATCATTTTGTTTTCAGATCTTAGAGGCCGGTTAGGGTGGTATGTAGTCAGTAAAGATGAGAGGGAGGGGCAAGTTGAAGGTTTGTATAAGTTTATGTGCAGTGGTTAATTGTAAAGAAGTGTGGCAGTTCCAGCCAGTTTAACTGATGCAGAGATAAACAGTGGTGGGCTAAGTTTTTCGAATTTGTTACAAATTTAGCGATCTTACTGTAACATGAGTCAAGTTTGGTTTTCAGGGAGGACTGGATATTGGTGAGGATTTGGGTACCATACAGCAGAGAATGAAGCAGAAAAGATGAGGCTACAGCTTTTTTTGCAGTAAAATTAAGGTAGCATTTGTGTCTATAAAACGTACCTAGTTTTTTTTATGTGTTTTTTGGCGTTGCTGTGGATATGGAGGTCGAATGTTAAATTTTCATCAGTGATGACCCCTAGCAGTTTAGTACTTGGAACAAATTCAGTAAGTATTATTATGGGACCGGACAGCAAAATCATTCTTGTTCAGAGGGATAGTTTTTTTGGGGGGGAATATTAGAATTTTAGTTTTACTGGGATTTAGAGCAAGATGGGTGTTTGTCATCCAAGTTTCGGATGAAGTGAAAGCATTTTGGGTAAGAAGTTGTAACTCAGATATGGATTTGGCAGTGCAGATGATTGTAGAATCATCTGCACATTGGATAACTGTGCCGTGGGTAAGAGTGGTATGGGAACTGTTAATGAATATACTGAATAGGAAGGGACCTAGTATAGATCCTTGAGGTACACCTGTAGTTGTGTTGAGAAAAGGTGAGGAGGAGTGTTGCCATTTGGTGGATTGTTGCCTATCGGTGAGATAGTCTGAGAACCAGTTTAAGGTAGGTCGTGAGAGACCTAAGTTTGTGAGTTTTGTGAGCAGAAGGGGATGTGAAACCATGTCGAAGGCCTTAGAGAGGTCAAGGAAGACTGAGGAGACTGTAACTGGTATTGCAAGCCCTGTTTACTGTGTCCATAAAGGATATGAGAACGGTGCAGGTACTATGACCTGACCTAGCCTGAAGTCGTACTGTTTGGGTGAAAGTACCTGTTTTTTAACAAGATGGTTAAGAAGCTGAGTGTGAACGCATTTTTCTAATATTTTAGAGACAGCAGAAAGGACAGCGATGGGTCAGAAATTAGAGATATCAGAGGTGTTCTCACTTTTATGGAGTGGAAGAACAAATGCTTTCTTGCAGATGTGTGTTATATGGAACTCCTGAATTGATCTATTGAGGAGTATGCTGACAGGACAGGCAATGAAGCTTGCAGATAGTTGTAGAAATTCTGCAGGTAAATTGTCTGGTGCGTTAGTACAAGGTTTGAGTTTATGAAGGAGTTTTTTTTTTAGTGGAGGTTGGTATAGGTGTGAATGAGAATAAAGAAGTAGTTGAGGAGTGTGAAGTGGGAGGTTCAGGTGGGCAGGAGTCTATTGGTGGGAAGGTAGTGGTGAGCTTAGTTATGGTGTCGAAGTATGAACTGAAGAGCGAGGCTATCTCAGTGGGGCGTTTATCTGGATTTGGACAAGGATTGTTATTTGCACCTGGATGAAGTAGGGAACTGACTGCACCCCAAAATCATTTCTTTAGGTTTTGTTTGTGTTGGTATTGAAGACTTTGGAAGCGTTATTTTAATCACTAGCTTAGCCTGATTGCGTAGCTGTTTATATTGAATGAAGTCATAAGGATTTTTACTTTTTTGTGAAGTTTCCAAGCTTTATCCCTGGCATACATAACTTGCTTTGTGTGTTTGGTAAGCCAGCTGGCTGTTTAGCCTTTACTCTTAAGGTGAGGTTGGGCTAAACTGTTTAAGATCCTAAGAAATGCTGAATTGAAGAATTCAACAGCCTCACTGAGAGGGAGATATTTTAATGGAGTCCAGCTGATACTTTGCAGGATCTCATTAAAGGTGTTACGGGAGAAGTGAGATAAATCTCTGGTTTGCTTAACTTGGTGTGTGCTTAGGACTGAGGTGGTCTTATGTGTTATAAAGGCTGGTAAGTGGTCACTAATACTGTTAGGTAGTGTGCCGGAGACCTTGTTAGGATCAGAAACAAGTATCCAATCCAGAACTGAGCCACTGCCTGTTTTAATGTTGGGCCTGGTTATATATTGGTTATTAGCTGTGATAGTTACATAGGTTAATCCTGGTGGAAGGGTCCTGATTAGTAATATCAAACCAGCTAATGCTAACATCCACCTAGGATGATAGTTTTGTTTTTAATGTTATTACTTGACCAGGCAAGAATGTCTTCAAGTTCAGGAATGTTGTTGCCTCGGGGGACTGTGTATGATTATGATGCAAAGGTTTTTACAGTTATTTATTTTTAGAAAGGATACTAGTACTTCTGCTGTTGAGAACTGTGGGACAGGTTTTGGTGTACAGAACTACAGTGAAGGTATTTGGGTACATCAAGGCGATACCACCTCCTTTTTTCTGTGGTCTATATATTCTGAGGCAGTTGTACCAAGGGGGAAGGAATACAGCATCTTTGATATAAGGTTATAGCCAAGTCTCAGTAATGGTAGCGAAGTCTCGTTTATTTCTGTCTAACCAGGCTACTGGGATAACTCGAATCTCTGCTGAATGCACTTTTTCTGAATGCTACTTAGTCAAGTATTAATACAGTACAGTTGTATACACTTACCATAAATGTAGATGTTTGAGTGTATTCACTGTTGCAGTCATCACATTTGGGTTATCTGCCTGCAGGTAGCCCAAAGCCAGCCTGAATACCAGAGTCTTGGATTCCTGCATCGGTTGCTGTCTCTTCTTCCATGACGTCAGGTCGTCAGGGGTATAAAACATGCAGCCGACGCTATTACATCAGTTTTTCTAGCCCCAGATGTCAGGTGCCCCCACAATGGGAAGCTATTATATGTTATGGTACCCCTCCAACAAAAACAAAATACACCAGAAAGCTTAAATACACCAAGCAAGAAGGAAAGGTAGAGCCAAGAGAAGTCAGGGGGCTGGAGGGAGGGTAACCGGGACTGCAACAGTGAACACACTCTAACATCTACATTTATGGTAAGTGTACACATCTGTACCATGTTCTTCGTGTTTCACTGTTGCAGTCATCACATTTGGGTTGTTTCCCAAAGCTAAGGAAGGGAGGAGGAAGTTAGAGAGCATTAGGGCCAGCTATTAAGCCCTGCAAGACTGCAGTGGCAAAACCAGCTCTGGATTTAGAAAAAATAGGCATGTAGTAATGCTTGGTGAAGGCATGTACAAAGCTCTGGGTAGCAGCTTCTCAGATGTCCCTGGTAGGGACAACTCTGAGAAAGGCTATAGAGGCAGATGCAGCCCTGGTGGAATGTGATCTTATCCCCTGTGGGGTAGGTTTTCCATGGTGCTTATAGCAGAAATGAATGCAATGGGCTATCCACTTAGAAATGGTTTACTTTGAAATGGTCTTCCCCTCTGCCCTTGCAGTAAAGCCAACTAGCAGCTGTTCAGATTTTCTGAGAGGCTTAGTCCTGTCCAAATAAAATCTAAGTTGTCTGTGCACGTCCAAAGAGTGCAGTATTCGTTTTCCTTTGTTTTATGGATTTGGGAAAAAGGTAGGCAAATTAATGGACTGATTAAGGGCCACACCAGACACCACCTTGGGCATAAAGGAAAAATTGGTCCTGAGAAAACCCTGTCTGCATGGAAGATAATGAAGGGCTCCACTGCCATGAGGGCCTGTAATTCAGACACTCTTCTTGCTGAAGTGATGGTTAGAAGGAAGGCTGTTTTCCAAGAAAGGATTTTCAACTCTGCAGTTGCAGCTGGCACAAAAGGAGGGAGAGTGAGCTTTTCCAATACAAAGTTAAGGCCCCAGGCAGGAGTAGGGGGCTCTCCTGGGGGGGGGGGGTCTTAAATTTTTGGCCCCTCTGAGGAATTGCTTTAGCAGGGGGTGAGAGAAGACGGGTAGTTCAGTATTATAATGTGCTGAAATGGCAGAGGCATGAATTTTAACAGACGAGAAGGATAGGCCCTTGTGGAGCATTTCTATTAAGTAATGAAGAATATGAGGTAAGCTGGGAACCGTTGTGCCCATCCCTTGAGTCTGGCTCCAGGAACAGTATCTTTTCTGCTTTTCAGCATAGGATTTTCTAGTAAGATGCTGTCCGGCACGTAAAAATCAACTACCAATCATTAGCGGACCGGAGTTCCGCTGTGGCGATCCCTAATCGGGAAAAGCCGAAAGACACAAAAAAGGCCTCCTTGCCTCCAGAATGACATCTAGCACCTGCTTACTGAGTGATGCTTTGGAGAGCTCAAGGAATTAATCAGGCTGCAAGGTTCAGGGTTTGAAGCTGAGGGTGCAGAATCTGGCCCGCCTGCTGGGACAGCAGGGAAGGGGTCTGAGGCAGGTGCCATGGTTCCAGCAGTGTCATACTGCGGAAGAGGGGGTACCAGTGCTGGCGTGGCCAGTCTGGTGCAATCAGTATTGTCCTTGGTTTGTCCTCTTTGATCTTTAGCAGAACCTTCGAGAGGAGAGGCAGAGGGGGAAAGGCATAAACTGAGAGGCTTTCCCAAGTAAAGGACAGGGCATCCACTTTTCCAAGCTTGACTGTGGGAAGTCCTTGTGCAGAATTTGTCCAACTGGTATTTCTGAGGGGAGGCAAACAGGTCTATCTCTGGGGTCCCCCATTTGCTCCTCAAGAGGTTGAATATTTCTGGTTCCAGTTTCCACTCGTGTGGATCCATAAGATTTCTGCTTAGGTCGTCTACCAGTGAATTTAGCTTGCCTGGCAAGAAATGAGCTTGTAGGTGCACTTGGTAGCTCAAGGTTGTGTTCCACAGAGCCATGGCTAGTCTGCAGAGAGGGTATGAGTGGGTTCCCCCTTGCTTGTTTATATACCACATAACTGTGGTGTTGTCTGTCTTTACCAATAATTGTCCTGGAAGAATGTGGTCCTTGAAGGCTGTCAGGGAATTCTGTACAGCTAACATTTCTTTTTGGTTAATATGTAGGTGCATCTGTCTCGGGTTCCATTTGCCCGGAATGTACTGCCCTGCCAAGTGAGCATAGTCTGATGCATCTGTCTTTAGGGTTTGGGCGGCAGGGGGTAGAGTGAAAGGGAGCCCCTTGCTGTGGTAGCAGGCCTCTGCCCACCAAAGGAACTGTCTTTACACAAGGAATGATAGGAAGCATTGATTCCAGGTGCTGAAAATGTTGACACCATAGGCTTTTTAGATACCACTGCAGTTTCCTCATATGCAGTGTTGCATATGGAATTAGTAGAATGCAAGAGGCCATGAACCCAAGGGCTTGCAGAACTTTCCTTGCAGATAGCTGGGTCTTTGTGGCCAATAGTTTGAAGTAGGCTGTCAAATAAACTTGTTTCTCTGGAGTGAGGAAAGCCATCAGGGAAGTTGTATTCAAGCTTGCTCCCAGGAATACAATTTGTTGGCAGGGTACTAGGTGAGATTTCCTTTTGTTTATAGTGTACCCCAGTGAGTTTAGAAGTTTCTTTACAAATGCCAGATGTTTTAATAGCAATTCCTGGCTTTCTGCCTGAATCGGACAATCGTCCAAGTATGGGTATATTTGAATATTTCTCTGCCTGCAAAATGCAATGGCTGGAGCTAGACACTTTGTGAATACCATGGGCGCAGTAGACAAGCTAAAGGGGAGTGCAGAGAACTGAAAGTGCATGGAGCCTGCCCCGAAGCGTAGATATTTCCTGCAAGATTCCCTTATTGGACTGTGCAGGTAAATTTAAGTTTAAGGTTGCCAACCAGGCATCTTTGCCTATCATAGGAAGCAGCTGCTGAAGTGTTAGCATCTTGAATTTTGGGATTACCACAAAAGTGTTTACAATAGAGAGGTCCAAGATAGGACGCCAGGAGCTGTCTTTTCCTGGGTACCAGGAAAAGTCTTGAATAAAAACCTTGCCCCCTTTCTGCTGCTGGAACAGGTTGAATAGCCCTGATACTTAGAAGAGAGAGAACCTGCTGTTGAGCCTCTGCCCACTGATTTGAGGGTAGGTCTGGCCAACAGGTTGGGGCTGGTAGGGTGTAGAAATGGAATCTGTATCCTTTGGAAACTATATTCAAAACCCATTTGTCCTGGGTAATGAGTTCCCAGTTTTGTATGCAGGGCGAGCTTTCCTCTTAAGGGAGCAGGCAGCTGAGCAGGGCTTGGAAGGGTTAAGGTTAAGTCATCGTGCCATTTTCCTTTAGGGGGGTGTCTTACTACTCCCTGCTTTGGAAGTGGGAGCCCCCCACTGCTTAGGCCTGTGCGTAGCCTGAGACTGTAACTTAGGTGGTCTGCTGTTCCTGGGTTTGGACTGGGAAGGCCTGGAAAAGGCTGGAAAGGACCAATTTTATGAAGGCCAATGCCTACTAAATCTGGGAAGCTGTAGTAGAAGGAAATCTTTACAGTTTGCATAGATTTAGCTTTTTCTTTCATCTTTTTGAGGACGACTACTGCTTTGTTGCCAAACAGGCGGTCTTGGTTTAAGGGAGCATCCAGTAATTTAGCTTTAACATGATCTGGAAAGTTTTGCTCCTTAAGCCAAGCATGCCTTCTAAGTACAGACCCAGTGACAGCAGCCCTGCAAGATGCTTCTAAAGACCAAAACCACATTGCAAAGTACTTTTACCAACTTGTTCTGCAGAATGCATTAACTCCTTTAATTCTTTGTGTTCAGCACAGTCAGGAATCAACATAATTTTCTGTTTAAGTAGTCCCATAATATGCTGCTGGTACTTTAACACATGAAACTGGCAAGTTAAAGCCCAAATAGCCAAAGTAGCAGAAATATACACCTTCTTACCCCATTTGTCCAAGGCTCTAGAATCTCTATCAGAAAGGGTAGGGTTTTTGGCAGCAGTAGCCTTAATGCCCTTTGGTCCTTGGGAAATGGTCTCTGGATCCGCAGTAGGATTCTTGAAGAGGAACTTGAGAGAGTCAAGTACTCTGTACCTGTCAGGTTTTCTGGGGGCTGGAGGTAAAGTATCTGGGGAAAGGCTAGATTCCAAGAAAGCATCATCTACAATGTCCAGAACAGGCAGGATAGCTAAAGGCCTGTGTTGAGGGAGGAGTCAGAATAATCCTGGCTTTCCCAGTGGAAAAGCTCCCTAAGAGTGTGCAAGGTTTCACCAAAAGAAAAATCTTCTGGAGGGGGAAGCAAAGGGAATGTAATCCTCTGCATCAGAATCCTCATAGGTAGATAGGGTCAAATCCTGGTAATTAGAAGAAACAGAAATATCAGATTCCTGATCAGAAGAATCAGAAGGAAAATCAGTTCTAGGTCTTTTAGAGGGGGAAGGCTGGCTTCCCCTAATTAAGGTAATAAGGTCTTCAGCCATTCTAAGCATTTGTTTTTAAGCATATGGGCCTGAGCATGCGGTTTGGACGTCGGATTTCTAGACGTGGGCCGAGTTTTTGGCCTGGATGAAGAAGATGGCATCGGTTTAAAATGCAAGTCTGTATGCCTGTATACACCCTCATAAGCCGGTGCCTGCAGAGCATCTCCGGACCCATCCAAGGTAGAGACATCCGCAGGTTTCCATAGTCGAAGAAACATCTCGCGGCATACTGGACTCCAAATGGGTCTCAGTAGAGGTCTGCGAATCTGAAGTAGCGGGTATCAGGGGCTGCGAAAGCACCTTACTGAGTACCAGAGAATTGGTGACTAGCTTAATGGAAGCGTCGTTGGCAGTTTTGGACCTATGCGGTCAGTCTCGGTCATTATCCATACGTTTTTTCGGAATATCGGTAGTCGGATGGCTTACCGAAGCCATTTCTGGATAGTTATATCGAGTACCAAAATAATTTGCTGCAAATATAGCCCGACGACGAATAGTTCAGGGTTGAACAAGGCACAAAACTGACAGCGAGGGACATCGTGGTCTGGGCCTAAGCAAGGAATGCAGTATGAATGAAAATCTTTATGAGGCATTTGCTTTCCACAAGAAATACAATTGTTAACTTTTACCGACATTGCCACAAAAACAACCACAAAAAAGATACCAATTCACCCAGGAGAATTCAACAATTCACCCAAAAATAGATGATAAACTTCCAGGAAAGCAGCAAGATATCCAAACGCATAAAATATAACTGTTTATTGAACAAAAAACATAAGCGCTTTCACGGTATTACAATCCGCTTCATCAGATGTACTCTCTATAACAAACTGATATCTCTTAAATACTTTTTGAACACATTCAAACAGCCAATGACTGAAATGAAGCAATCATTCAATTAATAAACATATAAATTCATATAAATTCATTAAAAATAACAAATAAAACATTAATTAAATAACCATTAATTAAATCCTATCTATCTAACATTGCATGTAAGCGTTTATCAATAGTAACTCGTAAAAATTCACTATTTTATCCTTCTGGATTTAAGTAATGGTTTCAGGGGAACAGCATCATTGAGTCCCAGTCCCCTATGTGCACCTAATCTCAAAATCCATTTAATTTCTAAGGTTTCCGTGGTGTTAACTATGTCACGTAACCTAACATTTATGTCCTGTACCTGCAATACCTGGAAACGAAATTTATGTTTCTCGCCAAACTGTATTGTGTGCTTGGTTAGGGCACTGTGGATAGAACCTTTTGTGGTGCAATATACATGGTCCCTAATGCGTTCCCGTAATGTACGATTAGTTTTACCTACATAGAATGAAAAACATTGTATGCAAAATGCTATGTATACTAAGTTCTTAGTGGTACAAGTGCTAGAATTTCTCAACTCCCATAAATAACCAGTTTCGGGATGTCTGAAGAATCTCGACTCATCTACAAAGGGGCATTGTGTACATTTTCCACATCTTTTTGTACCCAGCCATACTTTATCAGTTAAATTTGTTATGTTACTGGAGAGTGGAAAACATAAAAAGAAGTTATGTACCTACCATAACGTTCCATGTTAGTTGTCTTCATCTCGCCTTCTTTCTTGCTAGTTGGGATCGGAGCTGATCTCGGCTCCGGTCGGCCATCTTCTATAGCTTGAGAGTTGTTTACTGGCTCGAGGCTACCCCTTATCCCATAATGCCTAGTGCTAGCTACCCAGATCTCGTTTGTAATAGCTAACCCCAGACATAGCCAGAGAATCAACCTATCCAAACAAACACGTTGAGCATACCTGTCATACTCTCTGTCAGTAGAGGAAACAAACCAGAGAACACTCAGCCAGTGAAACCAAAACTCCTCTCGATCCAATAGGACAGGGGGACGGAGGGTGGGACACAAGAAAGAAGGCGAGATGAAGACAACTAACATGGAATGTTATGGTAGGTACATAACTTCTTTATGTTAAGTTGTCTATCTCGCCTTCGTTCTTGCTGGTTGGGACAGCGTCCCTAGCACCTACAATCCTGGGCGGCTTATTGGAACAGACTCTTCAGAACAGTGGAACCAAAGTCAGCTCTGCTCCTGGAGACCATATCTAGCTTGTAATGAGAAATAAAGGTATGAGGATTTGCCCACGTAGCAGCTGCACAGATAGAATCCATGGGCAACCTAGACTGGAAGGCTACAGAGGTGGCCAAAGCCCTAGTAGAATGACTTTTTGGTTTGATAGGCAACTCTTTGTTTCTCAATTGATAAATGAAAGTAATAACGTGAGACAACCATCTGAATAAGGTCACTTTGGAAACTGGGAGACCTTGTTTACCAAGAGTGTAGGAAAGGAATAGTTGGTCCGACTTCCTTATATCCTTAGTCCTATGCAAGTAAAAATGCAATTGTCTATGAACGTCCAGTTGGTGTAATTTGTATTCTGCCTTGTTGGTGTGGTTAGGGAAAAACACAGGAAGGCCTATAGATTGGTTTAAATTGTTCTCTGAGCAGACTTTCGGAAGGAACGAGGGATTAGTCCTCAGAGCAACCCTGTCCTTATGAAAAACCAAGTATGGAGGACGAACACATTGTGCCTGAAGTTCAGAGACGCGTCTGGCTGAAGTAATAGCTACCAGAAAAAGAGTTTTCCAAGATAGAAACTTTATGGGGCAGGATGCTGCAGGTTCAAAGGGGGGCATAATTAAAGAGGTAAGTACCAAATTAAGGTCCCAAGGAGGAGGGGGATCTCTCAATGGAGGTCTAAGGAGAGTAGTCCCTCTTAAAAAGGCTTTACAGAGCTTATGAGACATAATATTTGAATTAGACAACCCAACATGAAAGTTAGAAATGGCTGCCAACTGAACCCTGATTGTAGCAGAAGCAGACCCAGAATGAAAAAGTTGTGCTAGGAACTCCAAAATTTCGTGGACTGGGGCTGAAAAAGGATCTACGTTCCTAGCCTCTGCCCAACAAGAAAAATGTTTCCATTTGCTAGCATAAGTCTTTCTAGTTGTGGACTTGTGAGAGGAGACAATAATCTCACGCACGGCCGGGGAAATGCTGGGAAGCCTGGCTAAGGTTGGAAGTGGTGCAACCAAGCTGTGAGCTGGAGTGTTTGGAGGGACTGATGCACAGCCTGCCTGATTGGTGAATCAGTAGGTCCAGAATTGGATCAAGAGTCCAGGGCTGATCGAGAAGGTAATGGTGCAGGAACGGAAACCATATCTGTCGCGGCCAGTACGGGGAATGAGGATCATTTTGCAACCCAACGATATTGCTTTCTGTATGAGTTTCAGTATCAGGGGAAACAAAGGGAAGGCATAAAGAAGTCGCTGAGGCCAATCGTGGACTAGAGCGTCTCTGGGTGTGTGACCTGGAAGCAGAAGAAGGGAGAAGTAGTTGCTGCATTTGCTGATGAAGGGGGTGGCAAAAAGATCGCAGCAAGGCTGTCCCCATTTGCGGAAGATGAGATCCGCAACTACCTGATTCAGAGACCACTTGTGAGGCATGAGAATAGCTCTGCTGAGCCTGTCCGCTATGACGTTGGACCTCCCAGGGATGTGCGTCGCAATCCAAAATCATTGGGAAGAAATTGCCCACTGCCAGAGTCTGAGTGCTTCTCGACATAAGGGGTAGGACTTGGTTCCGCCCTGCTTGTTGATGTACCACACCACTGACATGTTGTCCGTTTGAATTGCAATGGTCCCAGAAGGGAGAGAGTCTTGAAGAGCTTGCAACGCTAGGAGCACAGCTCTCATTTCTAGGACGTTTATATGCAGGTGGTACTCATGACTGCCAAGTGTCTTGGACTGTCCTGCCCTGATAATACCCCCCCACCCTATCAGGGAGGCTTCTGTGGTCACTGTGGCTACCAGAGGGGGCTGAATGATGGGTCTGCCCTGAGTCACTAGTGGGGAGACCATCCACCAGGAAAGGTGTCTTTTGCATGCTTCTGTAATCATGATCGTGAGAGACATGGGCAGCTGTTGGAAAGACCACTGTGTGAACAGAAGCCACTGACGGATCCTCATGTGAAAGCGGGCCAGTGGGATTAGAAGAATGGTTGCTGCCATGGAACCCAGAGTTTGAAGGACGAACCTGACTTGGATTCTTTTGCTCTCCATCAGAATTTGTACTTGCTGATGAATTGTAGACACCCTTTCTGGCGGTAGCCTTGTGGACATGTTCCTTGTGTCTAAGTCTGTACCTATGTAGGTGATAGACTGACAGGGCAACAAGGCAGATTTTTCAAAGTTTATTGTAATGCCTAACTGGGAGCAGATTGTGATTGTGTAGTCCCTGGCTTGAAGAAGTTGACACCTGGTAGTAGCAGTGAGGAGCCAGTCATCTAGATATGGAAACACCTGGAATCCTCGACGTCTCAGGTGAGCCGTGACCACTGCTATACATTTGGTGAACACCCTGGGGGCTGTGGTGAGACCAAAGGGCAGAGCTCTGAACTGGTAATGACTGGCTCCCAGGCAGAAGCGAAGGAATCTCCTGGAGCGCCTGTCCATTTTGATGTGGTAGTGCGCATCCTGAAGATCTATGGAGCACATCCAATTGTCCTGACCCAGGAAGGGTAGAATGGACTGTAGCGTGACTATCCGAAACTTTGTTCTTTGAACAGACTTGTTTAGTCTGCTGAGATCCAGAATCGGTCTCCAGTCCCCTGTCTTTTTTGGTACCAAAAAGAACCTTGAGTAAGTTCCTGATCCGTGTTGGTCTGCCGGGACTTCCTGGATGACTCTCTTTTCTAGCAGTCTTGAAACTTCTATAACTGCTTGGTCCCTCAGATTGGGTGGAACATCTGGAAGGGATTTGCTCGATGGTAAGGGGGGTTGAGAGAAGGGAATTTTGTAACCTCAGGATATAACTGATCGTACCCATCTGTCATGTGTTAAATTTAGCCTGGCTTTTGGGTACAGTGAAAGTCTTCCCCCGACTGCCTCCAGAGCCGGGCAACCCTTCAGGGATGCTGAAAGGTCTTCTCAGAGAAAGATTCTCTGTTGCCCTGGATCTGCGAACCCCCTCTGCCAAGAGGGCAGCTTCTATTGTTGTTATTTCCCCCTCTGCCCCTGGAGGAAAATTCACTATGTGTGTCAGGCAAGGCTCCCTGGGATTTTCGGAACCACATTTTACCACTCTTTTGACCCTTGGGGTATGGTCTGGAAGGAGTGGAAAAATGGACTCCCACGGCAGAGAGAGTCTTGCCTTCTTGCTCACACCTAGTCAAAGTGTCTTTCACCTGTGGTCTAAAAAGAAAGGAACCATCAAAGGGGGTGTTGGTGAATGACGCTCTAAAGGGATCCGCAAAGTTACACAGCCGCATCCATGCATGTCTCCTAAGAGCCACGTCCGTACCTGCAGCTCTACTCGCACCATCGGCTGCATAAGAGATGAGCCTCATGGAGGAGTTGACTACAGAATTAAGGGTCGCCAGCTGGGAAGCCACTTTAGCTTGAGCCCCCTCAGCTGATGGATCTTGAAGGGTATCTCCGAGCTCTTTAAGGAGATCCCTCTGAAGCCGGGTAAAATGGCATAAGTAGTTCAGTAACCTCATAGAAAAAGTCGCTGAAGCAATCATTCGCTTCCCATATCTGTCCATGGTCCTAGACTCCTTGTTAGGAGGATGGACAGACAAAGAGGTTTCCGCTAACTCTTTTTTGGTGGCTGCTGCTACCACCATGGCATCAACAGGAACATCTTTGGTAAGGAACTGCTTATCATGGGGTGCTGTGATGAACTTGCCCAGTCTCCTCAGAGTTGGTTCCACTGTATCCGGGACTGACCAAGCCTTTCGAGCCACCACGGACATAACTGGATCGAAAGGTGGAGAAACCCAGGAGGTGGAAGGTCAGGAACCAAACGCACCCAGGAATACAGACTCATCCTTGGTAGGGGCTAGGGGATTCCAGTTCCCCCTCTGCTTAAGCATTTCGAGGATGTCCAAAAAGGAAACATCTTCAGAGGGGGATCTCGGGGACCCTTCCGAATCATCTAAGTCTGTATCCGAAGTGACAGACTCAGGGGAGTCAATGTGCTTCCTCTTGCACTTCTTCTTATGAGGGGGCTCCTCTGGTTGTTCAGGGGAGGCCTCGGAAGAAGAGAAAACACCCAATGGGGTGCTCTGGAGCACCAGTTCCCCACGCTTGTGGTCTGGAGGAGAAGCAGAGGTTGGCAAAGGCACAACAGGGGACGGAGCCGGTGGGGCCGATAGTGGAGCTGACTCAGTGGCCAGCACACTCCTCATGACATCGAAGGCGTCCCTGCCACGATGCAGAGAAGGCTCCAGTTCCGATGAAATCGGAATCCTTCTCTGCACCAAGGGAGACGGCTGTGAGGCTGATGTAGGAGCCGAGCTCACCTGCGCCGAAGCTCCGAGAGGGAGAACGGGGTCGGACAAGGGTCCGATGCCACTCGCCCCCTCGGAGCCGACGAGAGAGACCCGGCGGTCAGATCCCTCAATGGATGGCACCATCGAGGGAATTGGAGCCGACGACAGAACTGAAGGAGATAAAGTTATCGGTGCCAACGGTTCCACTACTCGAACCCCAGCGAACTCCGGCTCTGAGCTCAATGTTGTCAGAGGAGGAACATCGATAGAAGTGGATGGAGCCGACACCTGTTGAGGAGGGCTGGACAACATTTTGGCAGGTGCCTGCGACTTTAGCAACCTACTGACCACTCCCTCCACGTCGTGATCCGAGAGCCTAGAGGATCGATAGGGAGTGAGAAGATCTGTGACTGCGCTCACTTTGCAGAAGGGGAGACTGAGGAGCCGAATGTATCAATTCCAGAGAAGGGGACCGCAGCCTCTTGTGGCTCCGCGAAGGCTCCAAAGTTTCTGATGGAGCTGATGGGGAGATAGTCTTATCGGTACCAGCCAGAACCGAAGTAGCAGGTAAAGACTGAACCAAAGATGGCTCCGAACTTGGAGCCGATGATTTGGTAGATTTAGGGGATTTCACAGGCTGAGTCTTGGCCGGTGAATCCTGGGGCTTTAAAAGGCCCCAAAGAATAAGCTTATTCTTACGCTCCTGCAGAACTCTTGGACTAAATGCATGGCAGATAGAACAAGAGTCCTGCAGGTGCACAGCGCCTAAACAATAGACGCAAGAAGTGTGCCCTTCTGTCAGCGATATTTTCTGACAGCATGAGTCACACTTCTTGAACCCAGACACCTTGGATTTTTTGGACATCCTGTAACAAAAAATACAACAATAGCTACCAAACAAAATTAAATTAAAAAGAAAAACACAGTACACTACAGACTAAAGCTAAAGTTTTTTTTTTCTTGAAATAGGAAAGCCTCTAACTCAAACAGCTAGCCTATAAAGAAGATAGAAGGAAAGCCTCTAACTTAAACAGCTAACCTGACAGGAATAAGGAGAGAGGGGAGAACTCTCTAAATTAAATGAGTTCTAAAGGGACAGGAAGGAATCTACAAATACACACTTAACCACACACAAATATATGACTAACAACTAACAAAAATCCCTAGGAAAGGGACTATTTCGAGTAAAGAAGTTCTATAAAGAAACTTTATACAAGCCTGAGCCAGAAAAACGACACCTCGCAGCTGAAGCAGCAAACGAGATCTGGGTAGCAAGCGCTAGGCATTATGGAACAAGGGGTAGCCTCGAGCCAGTAAACAGCTCTCGAGCTATAGAAGATGGCCGAGTCGGAGACGAGGATCGGCTCCGATCCCAACCAGCAAGAACAAAGGCGAGATAGACAACTTAATATTTGATGTTTCAAACATTTCTTATTCCTAAATATATATGTTGTATAATCCTCTACTATGTTTCTTGTCATATCATCTGTTAACAGTATATGCCAATTCTGAGCTACAGTTTCTTGTAATCTATTAACATTCATAGCATAAGGTAAAATTACTGGCAGTTTTAATGGTGCTATTATAGGAAGTATTCTCTGTTGGTGTATGGATCTACGAGAGAAGCATGGTTTAGCTCGACTTTTCTCTCTGATCTCACTTGATTGTATATTCTATTAATCTCATATTCTTCATACCCTCTCTGTGTGAAATTCACTTTGAGGTTGTCTAATTCATTACTGTACTCTTCTTCATTACAACATAATCTCGATAATCTCATTGCTTGTCCTTTAACTATGTTGCTAAATATTCTGGGGTTGTGCATACTATCTCTGTGTAAAAAAGTGGGCTTGTAGCAAGGTTTCCTATAAACTGCTGTACTACATACAGTTTAATCAAAATATTAACATCTAAATATTCTATATTGTCTCGCGAATATTTTATAGTTAATCTCAAAAAATCACTACTGTTATTAATCCTATTATAAAACTGCATAAGTGACCTTTCATCACCTTGCCAAAGGATAAAACGGTCATCCACAAATCTTTTATAGTATATTATCTGTGGGGTTTGTAATAAATGTTCCAACTCCCAAGATACCATCACTAAATTTGCATAGGTGTTAGCGCAGCTACTACCCATCGCTACACCTGATGTTTGCTTATAGCAGGTGTCCTGGAACAAAAAGATGTTATTTTCTAATACGATTTCTAACAGCATACATAAATAAGTCAGTTCTATTTTTAACAACTAATCCTTGTTCTATCATGAGTGTCTTCACCATGTCCATCCCTTTGGCATTTGCGATGGACGTAAATAGAGCAACTACATCTAAAGTAACCAATATTACTTCATTTAAATCCTTTAACTTGTTGGTTACTTCAAATAGACTAGTTAAAATTGCTCTGTATCTTTTAATACATAGTTGTAATTTGAAAGAACTTTTTTTTTATCTCTGTATCTAAATAAATTGAAATTGATTCAGTTAACCAGTTTGATCCAGCTACTATAGGTCTAAATTTAGGATGCACAGGATCTTTGTGAATTTTGGGTAAACCTTGTAACCTAGGTATCAACGGAAATTCAACAATACAGTAATTAAAAAATTCTTTAGTAATTAAGCCCATACGTAGACTATCATCTAGTACATTAAATATACTTTGTTGCATATCATAAACAACCTCCACTGAAGTTCGCTGACATTGGTTAAGAGCAAGAAAAAGGATCCCCAACGGGGTACTTAGCTTTTTTGAAGACTTCGGTTCTGAAACACGAAAATGAAAATTTCGAACTGCTTCTGCTTCAGGAACTGCGCGGCAAGAAAGAGTGATGTAATGGCGTCGGCTGCATGTTTTATACCCCTGATGACCTGACGTCATGGAAGAAGAGAGAGCATGCGATGCAGGAATCGAATACTCTGGTATTCAGGCCAGCTGAGGGCTAACTGCAGGCAGATAACCCAAATATGATGACTGCAACAGTGAAACAAGAAGAACATCTGAAAGCCACTCCCAGCAAACGTACACTTTTTTTTCAGCAAGGGACAAGTTGCCTGAACCCCCCACGTGGGGAGAGACCCCATATACCACCAAATTATACATACCAACCCAGCAGCTATACAACAGTGGGGAAAAGTGCAACCTCAATGATCACTGAAAGTTGCTTTCAGCGATTAATATGCAGCAAAACAGCATTCAGAGAAAATGAGTTCTGTAGATTGACTGGTTACTGGACAATCATGGTAACTCTGGCCATACAGAGATTACTACAGTGATCCTGGCTTTGTCTGCCCTAGCCTTTTTAGTGCAAAGAAAATAAGGGGAAGGCATAACAGCATTCCTCCTTTCTAAGGATACCATGGCATTTACTGCCTATACTTCCTTGTATGGGTACTTGGAACAAAACTTGTCCAACTAGTAATTCTTCTCTCATGCAAAAATCACTAGAGATGGATCTCATCTCTGTTTTAGAGTAGGGAGCCTTTGGGATCTAGTCTCCATTCCTAGCTGTTGCATCATACCAGCTAGGGTTCCCTGCCACTGTTTTCTTGTCTGATGGAATTTAGGAAGATAGAGATGCAGACATAAATGGGAAAATGTCTACAAGGCCAACATAACCAGTCTGCACATCTGGTAAGTACAGAAACATCTCTGCTTGTTTATGTCACACATGACTGTGGTGTTGTCTGTTATTACCTTCGAAGTCCCTGGCTGCCAGAGTGTCTTGAAGAATCTTATGGCTAGAATGATGTCCCTCATCTCTGCATTATCAAATTATTCCACATGCCATGTGTATTTAGGTGTGCTGCATGTGCTGCTCCCCCTACTCGCTGCTAGGGATCCACAGTCACTGTCTGTATTCCTTCCACAAGCACGGATCAGGGTAACCGCTGCTGCAAGTGATGTCAGTGATGCTTCCGATATCCATTTCTGGCACACCAGTCTATTTTTCCCACTGGCAACATTTTATATTAGACTGAAGAATTGCAACAGTTAGACATGACTGTCAAAGAAGGCAGGAGTGTGACACTGAATCGAGACAGAGAGAGATGGAGACAATTAAAACAATACCCCAACCCCATGAAGAAAATGGAAAAAGGGGACTGATAATGATGATGATGAACCTGGCCAGGAATACCATTAGGATTGGGGTTGACAAGTAGATCAGTGTTCACAGGTACATTCAAACTAAAAAAGCAGGTCCTGTGTGCTAGATTTGAAAGGTCAAGTCTCACCTGAGAGGCTTTGTCCTCTAGTATGACCGGTTTCCTTTGTTTTATATTTAACGAGGCCTCTACGAAAGTTTACAAGACTAGCCACTTAAATTTGGTGACTCTAAAATTTGCCTGGCCTGGAGAAGTCTAGGAGTCTCCAAGGCCCATTTTTGGGGTCTAAGAATAAACTAAACTGCAGTGACTCAGCAAACTTGTCTGGTCTGATGAAGTCTAGCAGTCTCCAAGGACCATTTTTTGGGTTCATAGTAAGGTACAAGGCTATTGGCCCGAGGGCCTACGTAAGCCTAGCCAACAAGGTTCCCTGGCTTACACCACCCAAGAAAGTTATTTTCCTGTGCCACTGTCGAGTAGAGACACAGAAGTGATCCCCAGGGTGTATTTCCTATTTCCCATCCACTCATCAAGATTTTTCTTGAAGAGTGCTAATGAAGAACTTTGCCTAACATAGATGGGTAGCCTGTTCCAGAGTAAGGGAAGTCTCTGGGACAGGAATCTATCCCTCCAGCATGTCCTGTTTATTGTGGTGACAAGGTTTAGGTCCCTAGAACATGTAGCTCGGAGGGACTGGGATTTCTTTAGGTGTAGCATATCCAACAGCTCTGGGTTTGACATAGCTTTATATGTTAGGCAGAGAAAACTCGGAGTAGGCGATATGCTACGGAGTAAAGCTGGAGTTTTTTGAGACGGTCAGTGTAGGGCATTTGTTTGAGGCCAGTAATCCTCTTTGTGAGGTACTTCTGTGGTCTTTCCAGCTGCTGCAGATGTCTTGTGAGGTACATTCCAAAAGGGGCATTGTACTCAATGGGTCTAATGAGTGTCGAGTAGAAGGGAACAATGACCTCTTTTTTCCTGGATGAGAACCCTTTTATGATGAGGTGTGCCACGTAGAAGGACTTCCTGACTACTGTGGCGATGTGACTGTCAAAGTTAATGTCACACATGACTGTGGTGTTGTAGTTGTTCTATGATTAAAGTGAAATGCAACTCTTTCCTTTACATGTACAGGAATTATCTCTACAGCTCCAAAGTGTAAAAGTCGTGCCAACTGTATCTGATCCAGTGGAATAAAAGGTATTCCCATGAAATGCAAAAAGACCTTGACTTTTACCATGTAGCCTAAGTCTGTAATTCCTCTTACCCATTTGTCTAAAATTAAGATTAAACAATTTTCCTTACAATGGGGCAGTTCTCTTTCCAGCAACTGAGCTGAGGAGGATCAGAGAAAGAAAGGAATGGGATAAAGAAGGAAATGGAAGCAAAATCACTACTGTATATTTCTGTCTTGGGAGGGATGGGACTTACCTCCTTCTCCCCCTTTTGCTGCCAGCTCTCCAAGCTTGCTTCTTCTCAAAGGTGTGACATCTAGACAGTCCACATTAGTGACTCATCATTGCTTACAACTCGCCTTTCATTACTATCCAGACTGCTCAGGTTAAAATTAACATACTTTCCATTATCATTTAAAATGCTACTAGCTGAAGTGTTTTTAAAGCATTCTGCAAACACTATGCACCAATTCAAAACATGTTTGATTTAATTAAATCTATACTGAAAAACAGCATTACAAAAATGGATGAATGACATGGACAAGTAATAATCAACTGCTAATGTAATAAAAATGTGTATTCTAGTCATTTGTGGGGAAGGATATGACAGCATTTCTAAGATAATGAAAGTCATTCTTGACAGGCAGTTTTTTAAGATGTCAACTCTCAATAACATCTCATGCAAAAAATGTGTCAATAGCAGCCTCATAAGCTCTCTATGAATGCCGTTTTCAAGCAACAACTAAGTTTATTAGAGATAAGAAAAAGCAGCATTGTGAAAGCTATGTATTTTCTTTGAGTTCTTGTTGGAGTAATAGAAGAAATCTAGCTTAAAGACCTTTGTTTTCTCACTGTGTAACAGCTTCTTAAATAAAGTACAATGTTATGCAGACTTTTCTCTTTTCTAATGTTCAATTAGACTGGTAGGAACTTTACATTAGTGCTTCAATTACTCATGTTTTTCCCCTCACCAATAAAGAATGCAGATGTCTTCAACATTTCTTCCCCCCTAACATAAACACTGATTCATTTGTGGAATCTCTTTTCTTGACAGCTTACAAAATAACTGAATGATGAAATGAGTGCTTCTAACCATCATTCATAAATTAGTTATAGTTAACCCAATTGATTTCTGAAGCTTTGCCCTCCCACACCAGTGTAGTTTCACTTCAAGCAGAAGGCTCAGTTGTTGTTTGTTTGAGTCAGTGAATAATGAAAAGACTATTTAAAGGACAAAGGCAAAGCTCAAGAGAGCGACTCTGTTGTTATGAAGAGGAATCACAGCTGGTGTTTCCAAAATCAATTATAAACACTCACACAACATTCAAAAATACATATTTTTACACCATCGCTTTCTTCTTTGCTAGTGATTTGCATATGTAGAGAATGTCTTTCCAAACAAATCAACTGCCCCTGCTGTGTACAAACTATCAGAGATTAGAAACCACAACCTATCTCTTTCCAAAGTAACAGACTTTTACAATGAATATGTTCTTTATCATAAAAATGCTAAATGTAGCACCTCTTTCAGACACATGGCAGATCAGGGAAATAGTACTAAAGCACCAAATGTGAAACACTACCCCAGGGTTATGAAAGGCAAAGGAATATCAGAAACAAAGACTGGAAGAAGTGAACACCTTTAATATCTTCACCAATGACCTGTTCACATCTTGCAAAGAATCTACCCTCATTCAATATGCAGATGACTCAACACTCATCTCTATCTTTAGCTGCATCTCTGAGGTGCGTACCCTCACTCAATAAGCCCTCCTATCCACTGAAAAATGGCTATCAGACAATCAACTCATCCTTAACCCAAAAAAGACTAAGCTCATACTCTTCCTCCCCCTTTCCCTCTCTCAGCACAAAACCACCTTTTCTATCCAATCAACTAACAACACTATCATCCAACCCGACACCCACACTAAACTCCTTGGGGTCATCATTGATGACAAACTTAAATTCAACCTCCACATACTTCAATGTATAAAGAAAACACATCAGAAATTGGGCCTACTACATCGGAACAAAAAATTTCTAACCCCTAACTCTAGACTCACCCTAGCACAGGCACTCCTCCTCCCCTCCCTCCTATATGCCACCCCAGTTCTTACCAATATTCAGGTCACAATACTAAACAAACTCCAACAAACATACCACAAAATAGCTAAATTTATAACTAACTCTCCTTACAATGCACATCATTGTATTTCACTAAACTCTCTCCAATGGCTTGAACCTCCCCAACAACTGCAGCTATCTCAGTTTTTAATGCTACACTCTATCCTTTACAAACCTTTACTCTGCCCATCTCTTGCTTCCTTGATCTCCCCCTATACCCCAATTCGGCCCCTCAATACCTCTAACCAGAACCTACTAGATATCTACCAACCAAAAAGAAACTGTAGGCAAACTACTTTACAAACACACTGCTGCTCAGGCTTGGAACAAGCTTCCCCTTCACATCCGCTCCATAACCCACTCCCTACACTTTAAAAATGAACTAAAGACTCACCTTCATAACTCCAAGACCTGTCCCTGCTATGACCCAACATAAGTCCTCTATTACCCTCCTAGATGCCTCTCATCCCCCTACTTCTTGCACCACCACATTTTCCTGCACCACTCCTTCTAGGGTGTCTCTTACTGCTTCTCCCTCTAATGTGAATGACTGCACAAAAACCTATTTTAAAAATGCACGTCTATGTATATAACATTACTGTGTGCTCTATTTATTGAATTATTGAGCCTACTTTCCACTAACTATAACACACTCTGTGTGTTACTTTGATATATTGATCAACATACAAAATCATTTTTGTTATGTCCAATTATCATAAGGTGTCTCAATGTTTTTTTCCCTCAAATGTGAATGACTGCTCAAAAAACTCTCTTGTAAAATTTTACTAGTTTGCATATACATTATTGTGTGCTCTCCTATGCAACCTATTGTGCCTGCTTTCTACCAGCTACAACACACACTGTATGTTACATTAGTGTATTGATCAACATGTAAAATCATTCTTGATATTTCTATTTATTGTTTTAAATACTGTGATTTGTGAAATGGTGTATTCTGCTTTTTAATTGTATATCACCTTTTTGATTGGAGCTTTTCTCCTTAGGTTGTTGTTGTTGTGTCTTTCGGCTTTTCTCGGTTAGGGGTCGCCACAGCAGAACTCCGGTCCGCTAATGATTGGCAGTAGATTTTTAGTGCCGAGTTGCCAGCTCTGACGCACAACCTTCAATGAAGGTACGCCTATTCACGCATGTCTCACACAGAAGACGCTCTAGCTGAGAATCGAACAGGACAACTTCGTACTGTGAGGCGACAACGCTACCGCAGCACCACCACCGCAGAGCTTTTCTCCTTAGGTTTCCTCTGAAAATGGGCCACAAGCCCAGCAGGACCAACCCGGTTAACAAATGTCAATAAATAAAATATAAATAAATAAAGACTTTTTTTTAATGCAGGTTAGCTAACTGCACTACAGTGGCACAACTTGTGGGATATAATACAGCCTATGCTATTCAACCATGCGTGTAGCATCATTCTGACAATAACTGAATAAATGTCCAGATGTCTTGCCTATAACATACTGATTTTCTGTCCTCTACACTTAAGACATTTTGAGACAAACTTTGTAGAACTTTACCATCGCTATCAGAATAAAAATACTGACAAGTTTAGTGTTAGTATCATGACTAGTGATAAGACACTACTGGTACAAAGTAATAGTTTACTTAAAAGCCTACCTAACAGATAATTCCACAGTTACAAACATCTAAATAACCTAGGATGCCAGCTTTGAATCTTGCCACTGCCAATCAAGGAGCCAAGTCTAAATAATTCAAGCTCACTGTTGAAGCATGCTAATGGTACGGGTTCCTATTACGTGACTGAAACTATAAAACTTCGAACACCACAAGATCGAACTTGTATGTTTGAAGTTTTATAATTTCGAACACGGAAAAAAAAAAATGGACAGAAAGTAACTGTCGTAAGCAGGGGACCCCACACTCTTTAAATATACCAACTCTGAGATCGCACTATAGTGCAGAAAGGGAATATTTCCCTTTACTGCACCGTAGTGCGATCTCGGAGTTGATATATTTAAAGAGTGGGGGTGTGGGGGTGTAGGGGAGCTTGCCCCCCTGCTTACAACAGTTTTTGAGCTGTTTTTTTTTTTTTAATTCGAATTGCTGAAACTTTGAACACTTGTGTTCGATGTTTCAGCAATTCGACAACGAAATAGGAACCCCTAATGGTACACACAATTATCTCATTTTGCAAATAGATCCAGATCCAACAGAATGATTCCCTTAGCTGTCCATATCTGTTATCACAATGCTATACTTCTTTGTGACTTGTTGCTTTCATTCTTCTCTCTAGTCTGTTTTTGTGTTTTTCAGCTCTGTTCTAAATTCATTCATTTTTTTATATCTACATTATCCCATTCATTTTCATGGCAGGAGCTACTGCCTACACTGGCAGGCAGGGGGCATAAAGCAAACAACCAATTAATCTTGGGTAAGAAATCATCCCGCTGCAGGGAACGTATGCGCGTTCACACACACGCACCTACTGACAGTATGAAGGATCATCAAATCACTTTTTTCCCCTATTTACTGTCAGTTGTTACTCTTTTTTGAAAAATGAATAACCAGTTTAAAAACACAAACACAGACCATCAGGAATATTACCAGAATAACATACCACTAAACAAAACAAGAAATTAGTACAGTTTCAATTTATTAAAACCAGTTGTCCTAGTAAGGGCTGCAGAATTAGAAAGTTAAACAAGGCAGACCAAGCTTGCATATGCTGAGCAAGACTTCTTAGCTCATCCTGTAATGAGGGTCAGTTGCTGGCGTCCTCTCCTTTTCAGCTGGTGAATCTGGGAATCTTGAGGCAATGTTACAATTGCCTCATGTACACAGACAACCCTCTCCTCCTCCCAACAAATACAAATATATGCGAGAGATGCAACTATATAGCCAAACTGGAGGCTGAGCTCTCTCAATTCAGTACTGGCAAGACCAGTCAGGAGGAGAAGGCAACCACGCACACCACAAACCCAGTCTCACATAGAACTATCACAACAGCAAACCAAACACATAAACACACAAAAACATACTCGGAGGCTGATTAAAAATCTACCAAAACAACAGAGGCCTCCAAAGCAGACACCCAAGCAACCACCACCTCAAGACATAGCACATGCAACACATAGTTCACAAAGTCAGTGTGCTAAACAGTCACAGCCCTTAAGGCCAAACAACATGCCAGACACACTTGTAATAGGTGACTCCATAGTCAGACACACTGACATCCCGCTCACCAGACTGAACAAGGAAAAGGTCACAGTAAGCTGCCTGTCGGGAGCTAGAATCCGCCACATAACACAAGCACTCAGGTCACTCCACAGCAAGTACAAATATGACTCAGTCATTGTACATGCCGGTGTGAACGACCTGAGATGTACCTCCCTGGACTACATGAAAAGAGACATAGAGGAGCTCTCTGATTATGTAGCCCAGGCCAGTATGACCCTGACCCTGAGCAGCATCTTACCCTCACCAAGAATGATGCCACAGTACAAAGACAAAATGATCAGTTTTAACAATTGGCTTAATTACTGGTGTCATTCTAAGGGGATCCAATGTCTGTCTGCTTGGGAGGACATGCTTGACAAGCCACGCTGCTTTGTAAGGGATGGCGTGCACCTGTCACCCCTGGGCTTCTGGATATTGGCCAAGGCTCTTGCCACCCCCATAGCGCCTTTTTTAGGCAAGGCTCAAATGACAAACCTACCTCCCTAGAAAACACAAGTGGAAAAAAACTAAGGGTAATGCTGCTCAATGCCAGAAGTCTAAACCTCAAGATGCATGCCCTCGAAGCCCTCCTCAGTATGGAGAACATCGATGTCTGTGCAGTGACTGAAACCTGGTTCAAGGCTCCTGAGAGCACCCCAGCACTATCAGGTTTTACCTCATATCATGTGTTCTGGCCCCAAAACTTGGACCGAACCACAAAAGGAGGGGGAGTATCCATTTTCATCAAAGATACCCACACCTCCAGGTTAGTGGCAACGCACGAAGCATCGGAGACTATCCAGGTGCAACTAACCATAGGCAAAACTGCCTTACAGTTTGTAGCATGCTACAGACCACCCTCTCAAACTCAGGAACCCCACACAGCCTTCCTGAAGACACTGGAGAGTATGAATGTCTCTCCAAATACCATCATTTTGGGAGACTTCAACTACCCAAACATAGACTGGGAACATTACTCAAGCCCCAACACCCTAGCCCAAAGGTTCCTAGAATTCATAAACTCGAATGCAATGGAACAACTAGTCACCATTCCCACAAGAGGAGACAATATACTAGACGTGATCATCACAAACATGGGGACAAAATGCTCCACACCGGAAGTATATCCCTCTTTGGTAAGATCAGACCATAAATTAATCTCACTGGAAATCCACATCCCGCCCCCACCCCCTGCACAAAAGACCACAGTGAAGAACTTCTCAAAAGCAAACTTCACACTTCTTAAGACTGAAGTGGTATCCTTCAAGGCCCCTGGGCCAGTGGAAACCACAACCCACACTGCTGAATCCTTTGCAAATGCCTTCTATGGGCACCTTCAAGAATGCATGGATCATGCAATGCCAAATAAAACCAAGACCCATTCCCCCAAAGGCAGGCGCCGGTCTGGTGGACCCCAGCCATAAACAAACTTTACAACAGGAGGAGGAAGCTACTACATGACAGAGCAAAATCCCTAAAAGGGAAGGCGTCTCTGATCAGTACTAGCAAAAAACTACGATCACTCATAAAATCATCCAAGGCCAACTTTGAGAGAAAAATCGCAAAAGACACAAAAGACAATCACAAGGCCTTCTTTAGCTATGTTAGAAACCTGGGTGGAAACTCCCAGATATGCTCAGAGTTAGTCCAAAATGACACAAAATACACTGAACCCACTGACATTGCCAACATTCTGGCAGACCGGTTCCGTGCAAATTTTTCTTCCCCCTCACCCCCAAAAGGAGAAATAACTATCCCAGCAGAGTGTAGCCTCCCTAACATCTCAGATGCCAGGTGAGAGGCGCCCTCTCTAAAGCTAAAAACACAGCATCAATGGGACCGGACGGTGTCCCGGGCTGTGTGCTACATGAACTCCAAGAGGAACTAAACCCACACATAAGGCTGCTGTTTAATCTTAGCCTTACTACAGGATACGTACCCAAAGAGTGGCGTACGGCAACAGTGGTCCCACTTCACAAAGGCGGTGCCTCTACGGACCCTGGAAATTACCACCCCATAAGCTTGACGAGCCTGGTCTGCAAAGCTATGGAGAGGATCATTATGGAACTCATAAACAAAGACATTGGGGACCTACAGACATTGGATCCTACTCAATTTGGCTTTGTCAAGGGCAGATCCTGCCTTTTGAACTTGGTCGACTTTTTTGAAACAGTCACAAAGGCCATTGATGAGGGTAAGGCAGTTCACACAGCCTACCTTGACCTTGCAAAAGCCTTTGACACAATACCCCACTCGGGCATCATAGACAAACTCACCAGCTTAAATGTAAACCCATATGTCACAAGATGGGTTGCAAACTGGCTCAAGGACAGAACCCACAGGGTCAGAGTTGCTGGAGCTATGTCAGACTCTAAGCCAGTCACAAGCGGTGTCCCACAGGGCTCAGTCCTGGGACCCCTCTTGTTCTGCATTTATTTTTCCGAAGTACAGGCAAACATAGGAGGACTGTGGCTGACAAATTTCGCAGATGACTGCAAACTGGGCGCCATAGTTGATACTCCAGCGGACACAAACATCCTTCAGAGAGGCCTCATAGAAATGGATAATTGGTGCCAGAGCCATGGCCTTAAGCTGAATGCCAAAAAATGTATAGTCATACCCTTTGGGAAAAACAAGGTACCGACAAATTACCACATAGGCGGTAATCCATTAAGTACGGAAGAGGTAATCAGGGACCTAGGGACCCAGGTTGACAGTAACCTCTCATTTGACACTCACATTGCCAAAGTGGTTAGGAAGACCTTCTATATTGCCCACCTTATCATGAAGGGTTTCACATCTAGATCAAGAGAGGTCATTGTGCCCTGTACTCTTCTCTTATCAGGTCAATGATTGAGTACAATGCCCCATTTGGGATGTATCTCACCCGACACCTGCAGCAGTTGGAAAGACCCCAAAAGTTCCTCACCAAGAGGATAAAGGGTCTTAAACATATGTCATATGCTGCCCGACTGAAAAAACTCCAGCTCTATTCAGTCGCATACCGCCTACTCAGAGGTGATCTGTGCCTGACGTACAAGGCCATGTCCAATCCTGAATTAATGGACATGCTCCACCTCAGAAAATCCAAATCCATCAGAGCCACAAGAACAAGTGACTTAAACCTCAACACAGAAATAAATAGGACGTGCTGGAGGGACAGATTCATAACCCAGGGGCTCCCTACACTCTGGAACAGAATCCCAGTCCATGTTAGGCAGAGCCCCTCACTGACTCTATTCAAGAGAAATCTCGACGAGTGGATGGGAGATCGTAGGTTTACCCCGGGGGTCATCTCTGTGTCACTACTAGACAGAGGCATAGTAAACTAAACCCTAAAAGGGCGTAGTATTCTCATCCTAAGGGGTGGTGTAAGCCACATACACTCTGGCTAGACTTATAAATGCCTTAGGGCAGATAGCCTAGTACAAACCTATGAACCTATGAACCTAAGATCCTCAGGTGTTTCCAGGAAAGCCAAACAATACAATGTTAGTAATTTGTGCTGAGTTTGCTGTACTCTCTTCTGTTACTGGATCATGTCTAATGCACTTCCTGTGGGAAGAATCCTCAACCAGCTGCTCAAACCTCTCACCCCAGTGAAGTAGCAGCTCTACTGTGAGATCTTTTTGGAGTATTACGTTTTTTGCTCTACAGCTAAAAGCCAGTTACTAGGCATGTGGTGCAGTAGACCACAGAGTCATCTAGCTGAAATGACCAATTGCCCCATAACATTGCCTGGTTAAGTGGCTTGTTCAAAGTCACAAAGCAAGCAAATGAAGGCTGACGGAGTCACACACCCAGGACCAAAGGAAGCAACTCGTTAACAGCTCACAGCCTTAATGCTCTGTACTAAATGCCAAACTTCATGCAAAGTGAACCCAGTAACACTACAAAGGAACTGAATTTCCTCTGCTTGCATTCATGATCTCATCCTTTTTGTCACTTCCCAAACCTCTTAACCACAGGGGAGTACTGGGGAACAGGCTGACTGGTAAAGCTTTCACTTCACCAACACAATGCAGTACAACACCTGCACTCCTGTCATCTATGCACATATTTGCTGGTTAATTTCCTGATTGCTTTGGCCCTTGTTTGTAAACAAGGCTCAATACCTAAACTCCTCTACTGGGGTAGATACTTCTCACCTGCATAGAGCAATTTACTTTTTTCTAAGACAGAACCATGACTTCTGATTTGGAACCATGTAGTGCATGCCAGAGATGAAAGCCACATCAGTTCATAAGGCCATCATCATCTACAATAAATATTCAACCCTCTTAGCCCCAAAATGGAAACTTTATAGCTTGGATATTCCCTGATAGCCCATTCATGAAAATTATGAACTGAAGGAAAAGGCATGCTACACTGCTGGTAAAGTCTTAACCCCACGCTGATTGTGTATGACTTAACAATGACAATGCAGAATCAACTCCCACTCCAAAAAGAAAGGAACCAAATGGAGTACAGCAGCAGTCCTGGAATCCTGTACTGTTTAGTATCTTGTACAAGACATTTTGAGGTATAGAATCATATTGCCTTTTCTTGGTAAACAAAACATATTCAGATCATACAGATGAACTACTATTACTATTCTGATACCTGTGCAAGGATAAAGAGTTGATCAAAACATTTCTGTACTTGAATCAAAGGCTTGACTATCAGATGAAGCCTCTTTCCACCATCCTGGCCCCATGCTTTCCTTAGGAAGGCAGAGAAGTGGGACTCCGCTGTAACTAGAGCACTTGCATCCTGTCACCTTTATGAAAATGGTGGCCACCACCCCGGTGTGCCTATCCAGAGGTACTGTCATAGTCTTTCACACAACAATGAAAATATAGTTGTGTAAGTACATTTACTATAATAGTAAGAGTTTGAAGAAATCACTGCTACGGTAGCCTAAGCTATATGGGATACAGCTTGCATAGGATACAACAGCCGTCCAGCTTCCAAAGCTTCAGGGCACTGTCCATGTGTCTGAACAGTTACCTACCTCAAGCTGAGCTGACAAAAGACAGGTTTGGGTACTAAACCCTTCAGAGCTTTCATGACAATTGATAGAGGGAGGCTGAACCCTGAAAGAACATTGCTAAGACCAACAAAAAATAAATGCCAACACCCTGGTAAAAAAAAAAAAAAAAAAAAAAAATGACAATAAAACCATGGGGGGCATGGAGGGAGTCACTAATGCAGCAGTGATCATTTAAACATGAAATATTATGGTAAATTTGCTTACATAACCGTACTATGTTCATCATATTGATCAATGATGCAGTAACTTAAGCTACATGGGTAGTTCACTATAGTTTGGAACAACTGGGAGATATAAGGGGAAAAGTTCAGAAGCCCCTAGAGAATGGTTCTAGCAAAGCCTGACCTAGACCTGAAAAGGAATCTTGCTTGCAGTGCTTTGAAAAAGTATATACCGACGATAAGGTTGCTGCTCCTAGAATATTTCTAGAGTCCAATCCTTTTCAAAAAGCCAAATAAGAAGCCAAGGTCTGATAGAATGTGCCCTTGACCCTGCCTGGAATAGTTTTGTTGAGGTGGGAATAAGAAAAGGTAACAGTGTGAGATAATCACATGGAAATAGTTTGCTTTGACACAGGGTTGTCCCTTTTTTACCTTCACAATACATGAACAAGTGATCTTAATTTCTGAAAGATTTTGTTCTGTCAAGATAGTACCCAAGTTGTCTGTGGACATCCAAGTATGAAGTATCCTTTCTCCCTCATTTTTGGGTTCAGGAAAGAACACAGGAGAAGGATAGTTTGGCTTAAAGTAAACTTGGTTACCACTTTAGGCATAAAAGGATTACTTTTCAAAGAAACACCATCTCTGTGGAAAATATGATAAGGTTGATCCACCATTAGAGCATGCAATTCAGATACTCATCTTGCAGTGGTCAAGGCAATCAGTAAAACTGTTTTCCATGTTAAGAACCTCAGGTCAACCAGATGAGCTGTTTAAAATGGAGAAAGTGTTAGCTTCTCGAACACAAAATTAAGATCCCAGGGAGAAGCCATCAGTTTTCTTGGAAGTCTCTTATTCAATACAACTTTCTAAAAACATTTTGACAAGAAAATATCTTGAAAGAGGGGAAATCCATGGGCAGACATGCTGAAATGGCCAACAAATGAACCCTGAAAGAGGATGTGTAAGACAGGCCACAGGAAAGTAACTTGTGCAAACATTTTAAAAGAAGAGAACTAGCATCCATCCAGGGCTAGTTGTTAAGTTGTTGGCATCAACAAGAAAACATTTTTCCATTTGGTTATATACGATTTTGTAGTAGAAGGCTTCCTTGCCTCCATTAGTACCTGTGGCATGTCCTTAGTAAACAGGTGTCTAAAATGCATTAAGTCGCCAACATCCATGCAGTCAGTTGAAGGTGTTTGGAATTGGGATGAATCAAACATTCCTATTCTTGCGCGAGTACATCCAGCCTATGAAGAAGCTTAAGGTAATTGTCCCTAGCCAATTCCAAATGAAGAAATAACCACTGTTACCTAGGAAAGAAGGAAGTCACCACAATGATCTTGGGGGATTCCTTTTGAATCTTCAGAAGTACCTCTGACATCAGAAGAAATGGTGGAAAAGTATAGAGGAACAGTCCTGTCCAAGGGAAAGAAAAGGCAACTGCCTTCCCAACTTTCTTTCATGGTGTCCTGAAATGATTGTTCGAACAGAATGCAAAAAGGTCTACTTGAGGAACTACCCACAGATCGATCAATTTTTGAAAGACCTCTGATTTCGTTTCCATTTATGAGGGTCTGTCTTTGTCCTGCTCAGCTTGTCTGCAACATGCCTCTAGAGGGAGAATGTGCTTTAAAACTATATCCCATGTTAACATGACCAGTATGTATATGGGGGTAAGACTTAGTTCCCCCTAGCTTGTTTACATACCACATCACTGTGGTACTGTCTGTAACAACTTGAAGTGGTGCTGGGGACCAGAAGTGATTGAGATAGTTAAGTGTCTTGAAAAGGGCAAGCATCTCTTTTTTATTTATGTGTTTGTGTCTGTCTTTGTTGTCCCAGATAACTTGCACTTTTATCCACCTTGACACTGCTCCCAAGTAAAGTTAGAGGTGACTGACTGCTTTGGAGCAGGAGATGAGGAGGGGAGATCTGGATTCAGGGATATTTGATGCCTCCACAAAGTGATTTCTCTTCTCATAAATTCCAGAACTGGAAATCTGAAAAGATAATGGGTGTTGCTGCTGGGATCAAAGAAACTTCAGATACTATTCTGTCTGTCTCATGTAGAGTCTTGCCAGAGGAATCATGAGAATTACACAAGCCATGAGACCCAGAATATTAAGGTATTCCCTCACAGTGAATAAATTCTTTGTGAAAAAACCCTGAAACAAATATATTTTTCCTGTGAAAGAAAAGCTCTTTGTACTGAGGTGTCTAGCAGACACTCCAGAAAAACAACTTTATGTGATGGAATAAAAAATAACCTTTAAATGTTCTGGGAATCCCAGCATTGGAGATCTCTCACTTGAGTGAGAGATTCCTAACGCTTTGAAAAAGAGTCTGCAAAGATAAGCAAGTTGTCTACCTATGGAAAAATGTGAACAACCTGTAGCCTGCAGCTATAACAGGACTGAGAGAGTCTGTGAACACTCTTGGAGCAGAGGCTAGCTCACAGGATAAGGATGACAACTGATCTTGTAATTCAGACACACAAAAACTTAAGAAACGCTTGAAGTCTGGGTGAACAGGAATGTGATGATAAGCATCTTTTAAATCTAAGGTTACCAAAAAACCCAAATGAGGAAGAAGAGTTAACAGGATGTAAAAAGAAAGCATTTTGAACTTGGGGACTATCACATACTGGTTTAGGAAGGAAGGGTCCAGAACTGGTCTCCTGGAATCTTCTTTCTTTCTTTGGCACCAGAAAAATCCTCATCGTCATCAAACTCCTTTTCCCCATTTTCTACATAGGGTTGGGGTGTCATGTCAACTGTAACATTGCTCTCTCCTCTCTCTCTGTTCAACGCCACTCTCCTACCTTCTTCGATACTCATGCCTGACTTTTGCAGGCCTTCTCTCAAACAATTCATCCACATTCTTGAATAAAAACCTTTTCCCAACTGAGAAACAGGAATGATTTTTATTACCCCCTGAAGTAGCATGTGCTGAGGATAGGAAGGAACAGAGAGGTTTGGTCTGGTGGATGTGAAACAATCCCCTGGAAAGGAGGACTTTCTTCCTACTACCATCTGCAACCCTGCTGAATCAGTTTTGGAACACATTTGTGTGAAACAGTTTGCTACCAGAGAGAGTAATAGAGATTCAAACTTTTCGGAAGGGATTAGGGATTTCAGGGTGGGATGGAGGACAAGGTCTCATGTATTAATTCTGCCTTATTTGACTGTCCTTTGTTCTGTGAGGTTTCCTTTTGGAACCTCACTGCCATTGTTTTTTAAACGTCTGCTTACCAGCAGAAAATCTCTTGGAAAATTTAGAGATGGAGGGATGAAAATTCCCTAAATCAGCTTACCACTCTCATCATATTTTTTGATAGGGTCTATGTTAAATCATTGAATGCTTAAAAAAGCGAATGATGATTTATCGAACCCATGTAAGCGAAAGCTGACAATCTCGAATGCTTAGAACAGCGATTTTTATCCCAGGGGAAAAAATTGCTGTTTCATAAAACAAAACAAAAAAAATATTGTAAAACATTACATCAAGTGGGGGGCTGTGCCTCCCAGACCCCCCCCCTACTTAAATATATCAACTTCAAGATCGCACTACAGTCACGAAAATGGCAAAGTAACGGAAGCGGCTGAGCGATTTCTTTCCCAGGGAAAGAATTCGCTTATGTGTCATTTCGCCATTTTACCTTTACGTGCTTTCAAGTTCGATCAGGGCACATTCGAAAGAATGCGTCTTAGATCATTTAATAGGAACCCTTTTTGATAACCTCTGCAACAGAGGTCCAAAAAACTAAACCTTATCCAAAGGAGAATTTAAAATCCCATTTAACATCTTCTGGATGATAGAGTGAATGTAGTCAGGCAAACCTCTTCAACACAGAACCAGTGGCAAAAGCTCTGTATGTATGCATTTACAGAGTCATACACACACTTTAAACAATGAGTAGGGACCTGAGAAATTGAAGAGAAACTGTATCACAGAAAGTAGATTTACCTCACAGGAGGGGACTGTAGATAAAATATTCCACATACGTTCACAATTTGTGAGAATATACTTTAATATATGAACAATTCAAAATTCTGAAAATTAAAACTGCAGAAGCGTATACCCCCCCCCCAAGGGCGCCCGCAGGCAGGTGCAAGGGGGTGCACTTGCACCCCCCTGGAATCGGCTAGATAATTACAAAAAAAGTTTTTTTTTTTTTTTTTTTACGTACGTTCTCCTTTAAGAAGAAAGAAGTCCGAATAGTCCAGTCGCAGGCGTGCTGACATCATCACTGTCAGTGAGAGGTTTGTGAGCGGGAACTCACACAGGCGGGACCTGAAACGAACGGAAGATGGGAGCGGGACCAGACACTTAGCAAGCGGCAGCGGGACCTGAAACGAAACGAACGGAAGGAAGATGCGACACTTTCAGGTAGAGGTAGGTGTGTGTGTGTGCGTGTGCGTGTGTGTGTGTGTGTGTGTGTAAAATGCCCCAGGTGTACATGGTGGTGGGTAGTGAATAAGGCTTGAACCCTGTACCTTGGGCCCAAGTGGCAAGAGCCTGAATTCCCTACCCACCACCATTTGTAAAAATGTTGCAGGATTTTCCCTCTTACTTTTTCTGTTCCTCATAAAATCTGTGGTTTCTGCATTTGTGTCCTTGTTGCCTGACAGCTACATGTTCTCTGGTTTTATTCTTGGCTGTCTGGAGTGTTTCTCCCTGGGCCTCTGCTAAAACTTACCTTTTTTTTTTTTTTTTTTTTCCAAAGTCAGACTTTCCTGGTTAACAAAAGTTAAAAAAAATGGACACACTTGTCAGACTTCATATTCTTCAGAAAGTGCATGGTAACAAAAACTTTTATTCTAGCAATTTTCTAAGTGTACAAGATGGATATCTGAAATGTATCCCTGTGTTTGGGACTGTATTCCCCTCCCCCCATTATTGGCTTCGTCCAGGTTTTGTGCTAGGGTTGAGAGTTATTGGTAAGAACTGAATTCACTGAATATGTTTGGGGGCTGTATTCACCCAGTATTGGCTTTGTTTAGGTAGTGTTTGGGACTGTATTCCCCCCATTATTGGCTCCATCCAGGTTTTGTGCTAGGGTTGAGAGTTATGATAAGAACTGAATTCACTGAATATGTTTGAGGGCTGTATTCACCCAGTATTGGCTTTGTTCAGGTATTTATTGGCTTCATCCAGGTTTTTTGCTAATGTTGAGAGCTATGGTAAGAACTGATTTCACTGAATATGTTTGGGGGCTATATTCTCCCATTACTGGCTTTGTCCGGGTGTTATTTGCTAAGAGGTTGAGAGCTATGGTGAGAACTGAATTCACTGAATGTTTGGTGGTTGTAGTAGTAACCCATTATTGGCTTTGTTCAGGTCTTTTGTGCCAAGAGGCTGACAGCTGTGCTATGGTGAGAACTGAATTCACTAAATGGTAGCTATTTAAGTTTCAGTCTTCCTCTTTCACAAAACAGTTGATTTGGTGTAGTGGTATGTTGCTCTGACTGTTTTGCACGGGGTCCCCTGGGTTCAAGACGTGGCAGTGAAATGTATTGTGGTAACGCAGCATTTTATTCTAGCAACTTTCAAACATTATACAAGCAATGTTTAAAATGTGTCCCTGGTTTTTGGCCTTTTGTCCGCCCCACCCAATAAATTTTGGCTTTTTCCAGATTTCTTGTGCTGAAAAGTTCAGAGATACAGCTGAGTGTCGAGTAGATTTTACAAGGAGCTGAGAGCTGCAGGGGAGCAAAAGTTTAGCGCTGCTTGTGTTTAGTCTGCTTGCATTGTTAATAGCACAACAGATAGTGTACTTGCTTTAGATGCTGAAGGCTGTGGGTTCTACTCCCACAGTAGGTAAATGCATTGCTGATGCTGTATTGTGTTGTAAAGGGGGTGGATGCTGCAGTCTTTTTGGCAAAGATACCTAGTAACTATGAACCTGTTAACAGTTTGCTATCCATTCCCTATTGCGGTATTACTAGCTTTTCATTTTTATTGCATGCAACAAAAGCAATTTATTCTTCAAGGGTAACAGGCACTTTATTTGTAGATTAAACAATGACATATAAAGTGTTTGCTAGCAGCAACCTCTTTATTAGTTACAAATTTTTCAATGTGGAGTTTACTACTTCAGAGATTGTGTATATTTTTTACTGATACTGGTGGACTTGAGTAGACTTTTTATGATGGAAATGTTCTGAATTGGGCAGTTTTGTCATTGGTGGATGCTTTTTGTTTCATTGTTTACTGGAAAAATGTTCAAAACAATAAATTTAAAATGCCCTCTAACAACTGTACTGTATTGTACAAGGAATATAATGTAATACAGTCAGGAAGGTGTATCAAAGAGCACGTGTATGTTATGTTCGAGGGGCCTATGATTTTGTAGACAGCCCAGAGTTAATATTTGCCATTGGCAAAATGTATTTTCTCTGAAAGTGGGTTTCAGTGCTGTTTCAATGCATGTAAGTTTCAAGAGCAGAGAAGTTTCAATGTTGGTCTATTTTCATTGTGAGACTGCATTGCTTTAACAGATATGTATTAGGGTTTGTGCTGTAAAATGCAAAATAAAACTTTCAAATGAAATCCTAAATCATCGCAGAAGTAAAGCAGTATGCACATTAGTGTTTATGATAAATGGGGCAAAATAACCAAGGAATGGGACATTGGAATGGCTGCAGGGGGGAGGCTCCATTTGACCATGATTTTGTGAGGGGGGGGTAGCAAGCTCAGACAGCCCCGGTTGAACTATACCTCTCAGTTGTCCATATCTTTGCAGAATGAATAGATATTTGCTGCTTATTTTTGGTTTGTTCCTCAAATTTGTGATTTTCTAGCAAATCATTTAGGAATGAAGCCATTAAATGACAGACATTGAGTTTCAGATGTCATAACCTTCAGAAAAATGCATGCTAATGCAAGACTGTCTTTACGTTTATACAAGAGCAATTTTTAGTAGTGTTTGTATGTTCCCCAATATATTTGGCCTTGTTCAGATTTCCCGCATTAAGAGGTTGAGAGGTACGTGCAAATCACTTTGTAGATTAGGAATATCCAAACATCTCAATTGTCCCCAATTCTGGCTCAAAATGTTGCTCTCCCCTAATAATCCCTCCTCCAAAATGGAAATTTTGGAAGAAAATGTGGAGGGTTTACAATTATATATAACTGTAATGATCACTTATAGATTACCTTTATTTCAGAAATGCATGTGGATGCTCTTATTTTGTTAGCTGCTTCAAGTTAACTGTTAATATTAAAAGGTGTCCCTTTTTGACAGGTATTTTGCATCACATTTTGGTCCGTTTTCATAAAATTGTGGTTTTCTGGCAAATTAGTGGCAAGTCATTAAAGACTGAAGTTAGAAAATAATGGCAGACATTTGAGTTTCAGATTTCATACCCTTCAGAAAATTTGTACTAATGCAAGATCTACCTGTTCTATTTAAGTTATAAGAGCAATATTTAAAAATTGGCCTTATTTTTGGGCTTGTGTCACACTTCTAGTTCTATGTATGGCTTTGTCCAGATTTCTTGCTCTGAAGTTGAGAGGTATGAGTGTCAGATCCATCACTGTCAGCCAGAGACATTTCAAATTGTGACATACTTATTGCACCCCACTCCCCATTGTAGTGGCTCTGGATGTGTCCATGGAAGGCAAGGAGCAGTTATGCAGTGTAAGTGTGCAGAGTATTCCCCCATCCAAAGTAGATCACAAATACGACCGTGGCTTTTCATCTGTCCTTGATTTTGCAAAATGTTCTGGTTTTCTATCAGATTTTTGTACTGTTGATTTATGCTTCTTATTCTGGAACTGTATGCTGTCACAGTGCCCTGTTGCTCTGTTTAAGTAGCCATGGTTTAATGAACATCAGGTAAGCTTGTCGGAGATTGTAAGATGCAAGTAAGCTTTAGTAAGCTTGTCGGATATTGTAAGATGCAAGTAAGCTTTAGTAAGTATATTGTTAAAGAATTACCAGCATTGAAAGCCTTTTCGTTGTTGCCATGCAGAGAATATTTACATGACTAGATAATGTATAAGCCTTGGGTATTGAAATGCATATGACAGTTTTATTTATTTTATTTGCAGTTGGTTTGCCAGGATAGTCCATTGGGCCAAATGAACTCGTTTTCAATGGAGTCCTGGGGAGAAAACCCCCAAAACTAAGTAGGTTATTAATAGATATACAAATTATACAATTACACAGAAGTTAATCATACAAGAAATAACAATTTGCAAATAATACAACTAGAGCGAGTAGAATCTAGTGATGAAATTAATAGGTAATACAGACTAAAGGGAAATTTAGCACAAAAGCACTGAGAAATAACAACATATTTGGAAGCATTTCATGACAATATTGAGGAATAATAACATATTAGGAAGCAATGCACAAAAGTACTGAGAAGCAATAACGTATTAGGGAAGCAATACTTGGGAAGTGTGGCCTAGTATATTCTTTCTGATTATTGTAGGAATAATAATATGTAGAAGTTAGGGTGGGTAATTAGGAAAGTTGCAGGAGGAAACAGAGGAAGAAAGAAGATGGAGTTTGCAAGTGTTAGTTATGTGGGGTGGGAGCAAGAGCATTCCCACTGGGATACTAGATGTGAGTGAAGAGATCTTTTAAATATAAAATGGTTGGGGGTGGTGCGAATGGAAGGTGGTAGGGAGTTCCAAAGGCATGCAAGGCCATAAGACAGAAGATTTTGCCTGGGGACTAGTTGGTTTATATACTTCTAATAGATTTTGATTGTTGGACCTTAATACTCTAGCAGGAAGGTGCATTTTAAAGGCTGATGAAAGGGAGGGACAAAGGGAGGGGTTGAAAATGAGCTTATGTGCAAGATTTAGTTGAGTATATGTGAGATAACTAGGTAGCTCTAGCCATTTTAGTTTTTGGAGAGAGGAACAGTGGTGGGTGGAGGACTTGTGGTTGGTAGCGAACTTGGCAATTTTGTTGTAGCAAGAGGAAAGTTGTGTTTTAGAGAGGTCTGTAGATTAGTTAGGAGTGGAGCTCCATAGAGAAGGAGGGATAAGAAATGAGGTAGAGGGTGATTTTGGTAGCAGGTGTAAGGTAATGATTTTGTCGGTAAAGCATACCTAGTTTTTGATGGGTTTTCTTGATATTTAACTGTAGGTGGGAGTTGAATTTGAGCTGGTTATCAATTTGGACCCCAAGTAACTTGGTCTCGGACACCAGTTCCAGGGGTAGATTATTTTGTCTAGAGATGTGGAATGTGTTTATATTGAAAGAAGTTGCCTTAGAGGGGTGAATAACATTAATTTGGTTTTAGAGGCATTGAGTGCTAGGTGATTCCTTTTCATCCATTGCTCAGTTGTTGTAAAAGCATCTTGAGTCAGTTTTAGGAGTGAGGGGATAGAGGTGGCAGCGAGATAATAGCAGAATCATCGGCATATTGGATGATGTCTGAGAATGGGATAGAGTTATGAAATCATTTATAAATATATTGAAGAGAAGGGGACTCAGTATAGAGCCCTGGGGTACCCCAGTAGGAGTATTTAGAAATGAGGAGGTGGCCTTTTTCCATTTGACTGCTTGAGATCTGTTAGATAAGTAGCTGGAGAACCAGTTCAAGGAGGAGGGAGATAGGTTAAGTTTAGAAAGTTTAGTTAGTAGCAGGCTGTGAGAGAGTGTCAAAGGCCTTAGAGAGGTCGAGTAGTAGGGTAGAAACAATTTGGCCAGAGTCGCGGGCTTTATTTACAGTTTCAAGGAAGGAGAGGAGGGCGGTCATAGTGCTATGATGTGGTCTGAATCCATGTGTGGGAGTTAGTAGGTGACTATCTAAGATATGTGGAAGGAGTTGCAGTTGGATACACTTTTCTAGGAGTTTAGAGATGGGGGACAGAATAGCGATGGGGCGGAAATTAGTAACATTGTTGTTGTTGCCACCTTTTATGTAGAGGTATGATAAAGGCCCTTTTCCAGACTTGGGGTACTATACATTCTTGGATAGAGCAGTTGATTAAAATGCTAAGAGGGTAAGCGATTGCTTCAGCAGCTTTGCTAAGAAAGTAAGAAGGGATGTTTTCAGGAGCATTGGTGCATGGCTTCAGTTTCATAAGGAATTTCTTTATAGTAGAAGTGGGTATAGGTTTAAATGAGAAAAAAGGAGTGTGAAGAGGGAGAATTAGGGGCAGATGAAGCTGATGAAGTAGTAGGAGTAGGAGGAGTGGAGGGATGGGAGTTAGTAGATGGGAATGAGGAAGTAGTAGCAGAGTGAGGTAGAGAGATGGTTGGGGATGGTAAGGGAGTTTTGGAGAATGTAGTGGTATTAGAGAAAGATGAAGTTAATTTGGAAATGGATTCAATGAAAAGAGTTAAATTGGGTAGCCAAGTCTTGGTCAGGAGCGTTTGGGTCTGGGGTAGGGGTATCTGGTTTGCTGGGGTTAAGTGGAGTAGAGATACCTTTCCAAAATTTCTGAGGGTTTGATTTTATTATTTTGAAGTGTGGAAAAGTAGTTTTGTCAGTCGAAGATTATGAGCTTTTTTACCTTATTTCGAAGTATTTTATATTCATTGTAATAAAAGGACAGGATTACAGTATTTTCCGGAGCTCATTACATTTTATTGCAGACCAGTGTCTTATAGCAGTGTCTGTGTATTAATACACTTGTAGTTGGGTCAGGGTGGCTTTAATGGTATATGGTAAATAAGCATTGCTACCTTACTTAAAAGCCAAGCCCTGCAACAACTAGCTCCACACTGAAGTCAAAACACAATAGCTCTGGTGGGTAAATGTACTCTGTAGTAATCAAAAAAGGCAAATGTTTAAAATAACTACAGCTTATGTGCAAACACAATAGGTAGTGATGAAACAATGCTCTGCTAAAAATGCTTTAATGCTCCACATTGCTGAGCTGTAGATCAGTTATCACTGGCTACCAGGATTTCACCCACTTCAGCTCAAGCACGGTGCCGTTCAGTGCAACCTTCCCAGAACTAATTTGTCTGACCAGAATTATTTGGTGTGTGTATAAGAGGGAGGTAGCATACCCCTCAGCTGTCCAGATTTTTGCCCCATATTCCTCCTAAAAAGGATTGAAGTTGCTAAATGAGACATTTCAGTTTTAGATGTCATGTCATTTAGAAAAATGCATACCAACACAAATCCTGTTACCCTTGCAATTTTCTAAGTTTCTGAGAGCCATATTTATAATCTGTCCCTATTTATTTTAGGCTTTGTCCAGATTTCTTGCACTAAGGTTGAGGCTTGAGGGGTGTGGTATGTTTGTGAGAAAGTGAAATGCCCAAGTTAGAGTTAACAGGTAGAATTTTCAAGTGCATTTTCAAGGAACTGTGAGTTTTAAGGGAAGCTAAGTTCACTGCTGCTCATGCCAAGTCTATTTACAATGTGCAACTGTTTTGTTTAGCAAATGGTATCTCTATTGTGGTATAAAGTTTTAAAGCTATGTTAGTAGCACCACAAGTAGAATACCTGCATCTTAATGTAAAGGCTTGAGGTTCTATTCCTACAGCATATACATTTGTATGCTGCAGTCCTCAGGATGTCCTCCTTTGGATGAGATGCCTAATAACTATGAACCTGTTTTTCAGCTTGTCATCCATTTTCTATTGCAATATACCAGCTTACCATTTTTTTAATTTAACATAGGCAATTTATTCTTTGACGGCAACAGGCACTGAATTTGTAGATGAAACACTGAAATATACAGTTGTTTTCTAGCAACAACATCTTCATTAGTTTCAGATATCTTTAATGTGGAATTATTCAGATTACTTTTACTTCAGCAGGGTCACTCAAATAAGTGCTGCTGTATAATACAAGGGATATAATTCAATTATATATTATAATTAATACAATCAGGTAAATCAAATAACTTTTGCATGGCCCTAACGGTGTGCAAGGAGCCTATTGCTTGAAAACAGTTCAAAGGTAAATAACCTGCCACTGGCCAGATGCATTTTCTTTGAATGTGGGTTTCAATGCTGTTTCATTGAATGTGAGTTTCAAAAGTAGAGAAGCTTTAATGCCAAGTCTGTTTTCATTGTAAGACCTTTGTTTAGGTTTAGTAAATGTCTCAGTGTTTGGGCTATAATGTTTGAAATAAAAGTTGTAAATGCCTATTGCTTGAAAACAGTTCAAAGGTAAATAACCTGCCACTGGCCAGATGCATTTTCTTTGAATGTGGGTTTCAATGCTGTTTCATTGGGTTTCAATGCTGTTTCATTGAATGTGAGTTTCAAAAGTAGAGAAGCTTTAATGCCAAGTCTGTTTTCATTGTAAGACTATTGCTTTGTTTAGGTTTAGTAAATGTCTCAGTGTTTGGGCTTTAATGTTTGAAATAAAAGTTGTAAATTAAATCCAACTGCCTGTAATCATTGTAGAACTAAAGCATAAAACAGTATGCACACAGATTTGAACAGTGTCTACAGTAAATGGGGAGAAATAGCCAAGTAATGGGACACTGGAATGGCTGTGTGGGCGGGGCTTGGGGTGGGTGGACTTGGGCGGGGCTGTGTTGGCAGGGGGGCGGGGCGAGCTATGTGGGTGGGGCTCTGGGTTTGCACCCCCCTGCAAAAAATCCTGCGGGCTCCCTTGCCCCCCCCCAAAAAAAAACTTATCAATTGTTTTACCATCCCTTGTCAGAAGTGGCAGGATTAGCACTAACAAAATGACTGGCAGCAGCTGAATTAACTAAAGCTATAGCTGTTGGTTCAGGTCTGGGATGAGTGTATAAAAATTTGAAAGACTGCAGAACTTTGTACATTCTACTTGCTTTCTTTGGTGTAACAGGCAGGCAATCATTGAAACCACAGTCTGTGACCAACATATCTCCTCCAGTGCTAACAGCACTGGGGGGATGTGAGGAGGTCCTGGGAATTCCAGCTGTGGCAGCTCACAGTAGTTTCTGAGGGACTGAGAAATCTCCCACTGAAAACACTGGCACCTTCTTGAAATAGTCTCAGAAAAAGTAATCCTTAATAGAAGAGAGAGAGAGAGAGAGATTCAGATAACATGTGTTCCCTCTGAGTCTCAATCAGAGATCTGACAAGAAAAAGTTGTATCTGTCCCACCACATTCCTCTCCACATTCAATTTCCTGAATCTTTCCAGGAAAAGAGGAACACTCCCTTTTTCTTTTACCAGAAACTACCAGATAAGAAGGGTCAAACAGATAAGCAAGGCCCTGAGCCAGAGTTAATATAATCATTCTTTTCCAGTGAAACTGATGCAAGAGAAGATACATTTTTCTGTTTCTTTCTGACATAAAGGTTGGGGCAAATAAGATTATTAATGGCAGCAACAGCATTCCAAGGGTTGGGAAAAAGTTTCTGGTTAAGAAGGGGCATCCTCCCTGCCTCTTCTCCCAAAACTGAAAAGAGTGGATCTCTCTTGCCCACTGAGGGAATCCAAAAGTCGCAGAGGACGTGGCTAACCCCCCATATCACAGTGGCTGTTCGGACAACACCAGACGGATCCAGGTAAAAAGATAAGAGCCCTGAGAAAAGAACTTTGGCGACAGCAGAGTCACCCGCCTGTGGATGAGCCAAGGCTATTTAACTAACTTCTTTTTTGTGGCTAGAAGAAGGGCCGACTGTGGGAATGGTAGTTTGTTCCATGATCAAGCTGAAAATCATACCTCTGTCTTGGGAAAACTAATCAGCACAAGGTGGTAAAATTTAAAAAGTAACTTTCCCAGTAAAAAGACAGTAAAACACACTCTAGTACACTTTACCAGCCCCCAAAAATAATTTAAACACAGTTTTGCCACAGAAACACAGTTTTAGAATGTTTAAATGAACGTTTAGACAGTCAGAAACAAAAGTGCACTTACGTACGCAGTAAAGTCACGTAACAGTCAATAAAAACACATATTAGGAAACTAAGTTTATACATTAAAAAAATATGTGTAAGGTGTTTAATGGAACTTATCTTCCCCTGCAATGGAAAAGCACAAACAGAACACTGATCCTCGAATGCCAACAGAGGAGTGCTACCACCATCAGCTGGAAAGCTCTGAAGGGCTTGGCACTCATACCTGACTTTTAGTCAGCGCAGCTTGAGATGACTAATGCTTTGGGGACACAGAATGCTCCATGAAGCTTTGGAAGCTGACTGGCTATTATATTCTATGCAGGATATAACCTATATAGCTTAGGCTATAGCAGTGTTGAATACGATAAACAAAGAATATTTCACCTCCTCCCAAATTAGAACGGTCATCCTCAGATCTACCCCTTTGTTAACCAGGACATTAACTAATGAGCTGGTTCATCTAGACAGCCTTCAGACACAGAGAAACTTGAACTCACATTAACATGCAACCTGATAACAACATGACAACAGTACTGTGAGCCATCTAATTCCAATCTGGTTTCATAAGTATTTGTGGATAACAAAAACACTACTACAGGCACATCACAATATAAAACGTGCTTACATTCATAAAAAAATATAATTTTACCCAAGCACATATAGGAAAATATTACATTATGGTGCACAAAGAAGTGTCAGCAGACACATTTTCCCTTCCCACCCATGATATGGATACTTCCCCAAGCCACCAAAGGTATTTACTTATAATTTGTTTACCAGGGTAGTGCACTGAATAATACTGATCACTTTCAGGCTCAGCACAGGTGAAGTAAAAAACATTTCACAAACAAAAAAGGCAGAAATGTATGCAATTTTGTAGAAAAATGATGGCTTAAACACACACACACAAACAAGCACTGCAAGGAAATGTTGTTTGCAGTCAACTAATCAGCCGTCGCAACAGAGGTCAGATGTTGTAGGCATCTTAAGATCTAACGGGACAGAAGCAGAATAGGGAATAGGAAGGAAAAGAAACATAGCATCGAAACAGACTGTTTATCTTAGAAGTTTTGTAGACACTCACCTCTTCAAAATTGTCATCCCATTCCTGAGCTGTAATCACATAGTTCACTTTGTCATTCATGTAGTCTTCCAAAATGCTACAAAGATACAAATATGAAAATACAAATGTTTTATCAATGCAGGATATTGCTGTTGTAAATTATCCATTCAACTTCTTAATGGCATTCACAATGCTGCAAGGTACCCTACTTCCCCCTGAACAGGACCATCACATTTCAAACTCTCAAAACTTCCAAACACAGTGCTTTTTGCTAGGAATGTAAACGAGATTATAGAGAACAGTAATTATCTTGGTGAAATGAAAATACAACACATGCAGGAGCTAACTATTCTTAAAGAGGTTTCAATTCATGCCACTGGAACTTGCGTTGCTGACATGCATGACATCAAAGACAATTTTCTTAACAGTGCTTTGCAAAAAAGACATTCCGACTGGTGTCAGAAATGGTAGTCACATTCTCTCCATTTCTTTGTCAGTGAATATAAGTCTTAACAGGGACAGCAGAGAAAAAAAAATAGACACCATGACACTATAGAAAAATCGTATAAAAAACAAAAGATGTCCAATGCTGAGAGTAAAACACTTTAATATGATAAAACAAGTAAAAATAGGTAAGCGCTTTCATGATTGCTTGCTTCTTCAGACCTTAACAAAATAATGTGGAAAGACAATAGCGACTGCATCTTAGCCTGTTTATATAGCTCTGCATTCTATTTAAACTGTTTTTGTGTTGATTAACTGTTTTGCAGTCTTAAAAAGTTATTTGTTGCTTAATTTTACCTGTAGGCTAACACACTCAAGTGTGCTAGCCGCTTAAAAGCATTTATAGCATTTACTGTCTGTTTTTTTCCTTGTCTCTGTAAAAAAAAAAAAAAAATCTCTTGTTTTCCCACCTTACTGAACTAGAGTAGTCCAGTTTCAGAGTTGCTGATCCCTGGGCTTTGTTTTTAGTTCCTGTTACTGATCCACTGCCTTATTAGGAAGGAGGGAAGTTTCTTTGCTTACCAGTGGGAGTGGGAAGCACTGAGCAGCCTTTTTGTCCGAATTGGTGAAGTTTCAGCCAGAAACTAGTAGTCCATTGGTCGTTTTGGGCCAATTCCTAGCTCCTTTCAGCCCCCTCCTATAAAACACGCTAAACACGCGTTTTCCAGCTTGTACCAACTCAGCACAGATCCTTGTGGTGGCCTGCAGAGTGACCCAAGCAGCAGAGAGCTAAAAGAGTGACTTTCTACCAGATATAAGTATTTTTTGTGGCTTTCCCACTGTTATTAAGCTAGCGACTGCATTTCGCCTGTTTTACTGCTACTTTAAGTGATTTCTGCATTTTACACTGTTTATTGCACTTTAAGTTACTAATTGTTGCAAATTGTTTCTGTAGGCTACACACTAAAGTGCCCTAGCCGATTTACAGCATTTATAGCATTTACTGTCTGTTTTTTTCCTTATCTCTGTAATAAAAAAAAAATCTCTTTTTTTCCCACCTTACTGAACTAGAGTAGTCCAGTTTCAGAGTTGCTGATCCCTGGGCTTTGTTTTTAGTTCCTGTTACTGATCCATTGCCTTATTAGGAAGGAGGGAAGTTTCTTTGCTTACCAGTGGGAGTGGGAAGCACTGAGCGGCCTTTTTGTCCGATTTGGTGAAGTTTCAGCCAGAAACTAGTAGTCCATTGGTCATTTTGGGCCAATTCCTAGCTCCCTTCAGCCCCCTGCTATAAAACAAGCTAAACGCGTTAGCGCGGAGTTGCCACTGTTGCACACAAGAGCAGCGGCGGTTAAACTATTCGGGACATCTAAATTCCACTCTTCAAATTTTCCCTTAGAACTACCATCCTCGAGCTGTACTGCTGATCTAACCAGCATATCCTATAACTGAAAAGTTCATCTCTACTTGATTCCCAAGTAGACTATTCTCTTTCTGTAAAGCCTAGCACTTACTCCTACAGTACTTGCACCTTGATAAAGCACTCTTATTATAGATAGTACCCCACCAGCCTAAAACCCACTTCCCCCGGAGTCCTTTGAAAGTCTCTTTATCTACTACTTCTAGTATGTCGAGGGATCAGTTGCTAGTGTCCTCTCCAGCTCAACTGGTGAACCTGGGAATATTGAGGCAATGTTACAATTGCCTCATGTACACAGACAATCCTCTCCTTCTCCCACAAAACACAAATACATGCGAGAGATGCAACTATACGGCCAAACTGGAGGCTGAGCTCTCTCAACATAGGACTGGCAAGACCAGACAGGAGGAGAAGGTAACCACACACAATACATACCCAGTCACACATGGTACCATCACAACTTCAAATCATACACATACTCACACAAAGACATACTCGGAGGCTCTGATCAAAAATTTACCAAAACAGCAGAGGCCACCAAAGCAGACACCCAAACAACTACCACCTCACGACCCAACACATGCAACACATAGACCACACAGTCAGAGTGTCAAACAGTCACAGCCCTTAAGGCCAAACAAAATGCCAGACACACTTGTCATTGGTGATTCCATAGTGAGACACACTGACGCCCCGCTCACCAGACTGAGTAAGGAGAAGGTCACAGTAAGCTGCCTGTCGGGCTAGAATCCGCCACATAACGCAAGCACTCAGGTCTCTCAACAGCGGGTACAAGTACGACTCAGTCATTGTCCACGCTGGTGTCAACGACCTGAGATGTACCTCCTTGGACTACATGAAAAGGGACATCGAGGAGCTCTCTGATTATGTAGCCCAGGCAGGTATGACCCTGACCTTGAGCAGTATCCTACCTTCACCTAGAATGATGCCACAATACAGTGATAAGATGATCAGCTTTAATAATTGGCTTAAATTCTGGTGTCATTCAAAGGGGATCCAATGTCTGTCTGCCTGGGATGACATGCTGGACAAGCCACGCTGCTTCAAGGGACGGCTTGCACCTGTCACCCTGGGCTTCCGGATATTGGCAAAGGCTCTTGCCACCCCATAGTGCCTTTTTAGGCAAGGCTCAAATTCTAAACCTACCACCCTAGAACACCAAAAGGAAAAAAAACTAAGGGTAATGCTGCTCAATGCCAGAAGTCTCAATCTCAAGATGCACGCACTCGAGGCCCTTCTCAATATGGAGAACATTGATGTCTGTGCTGTGACAGAAACCTGGTTCAAGGCTCCTGAGAGCACCCCAGCACTAACAGGTTTCACCTCATATCATGCGTTCCGCCCCAAACTCTGACAACACCAAGAAAGGAGGTGTCCATATTCATAAAGGACACCCACACCTCAAGGTTGGTGGCAACGCACGATGCATCGGAGACCATCCAGGTGCAATTAACCATAGGCAAGACTGCTCTGCAATTTGTAGCATGTTACAGGCCACCCTCTCAAACTCAGGAACCTCACATGGCCTTCCTGAAAACATTGGAGGATAAATGTATCTCCAAACACCATCATACTAGGTGACTTCAACTACCCTAATATAGACTGGGAACACTACTCAAGCCCGAACACTCTAACCCAAAGATTCCTGGAGTTCATAAACTCAAATGCCATGGAACAACTAGTCACCATCCCCACAAGAGGAGAAAACATACTTGATCTCATCATCACGAACATGGGATCAAAATGTTCAACACCGGAAGTATACCCCTCACTGGTGAGATCAGATCATAAACTAATCTCGCTGGAGGTCCTCATCCCGCCCCACCTGAAACAAAAAAGACCACAGTGAAAAACTTCTCAAAAGCCGATTTCACACTTCTAAAAACTAGTGTGGTCTCCTTTAAGGCCCCTGAGCCAGTGGTAAACATTACTCAAACCGCTGAATCACTTACAAATGCCTTCTACCAGCACCTACAGGACTACATGGATCAGGCAATCCCAAACCAAACTAAGACTCTCTGTACCAAAGGCAAGCATCCAGTCTGGTGGACCCCAGCCATAAACAAGCTCTACAACAAAAGGAGGAAGCTACTACAAGATAGAGCAAAATCCTTGAAAGGCAAGACACCTTTGATCATTACAAGTAAAAAACTAAGAGCTCTCATAAAATCATCCAAGGCAAATTTTGAGAGAAAAATCGCCAAGGACTCTAAAGACAATCATAAGGCCTTCTTTAGCTATGTTAGAAACCTAGGAGGAAACTCCCAGATATGCTCAGAATTAGTTCAAAATGATGTGAAAATTACTGAACCTACACACATTGCTAACATACTGGCTGACAGGTTCAGTGCAAACTCCCCCTCCCCCAAAAGGAGAGATATCTATTCCAGAGGATTGTAGCCCCCAAACATCTCCAACGCCCAGGTGAGAACTGCCCTCACTAAGGCAAAAACACAGCATCCATGGGACCGGATGGTGTCCCCGGCTGTGTGCTTCATGAACTCAATGAGGAATTAAACCCACAGTTAGGACAGCTGTTTAATCTTAGCCTCACCTCAGGATACGCACTCAAGGAGTGGTGCAGCGACTGTGGTCCCACTTCATAAGGGCGGTGCCTCCACAGACCCTGGAAATTATCGCCCCATTAGCTTGACAAGCCTTATCTGCAAAGCCATGGAGAGGATCATAATGGAACTCATAAATAAAGACATAGGGAACTTGCAGACTTTGGATCCAACCCAGTTTGGCTTTGTCAAAGGCAGATCCTGCCTCTTAAACTTGGTTGACTTTTTCGAGACAGTCACCAAGGCCATTGATGAGGAAAGGCAGTCCATACAGCCTACCTCGACCTGGCAAAGGCCTTCACACAATACCCCACTCAGGTATCATCGAAAAACTCATCAGCTTGAATGTAAACCCATACATCACAAGATGGGTTGCAAACTGGCTAAGTGACAGAACCCACAGGGTCAGAGTTGCTGGAGCCATGTCAGACTCAAAGCCTGTCACAAGTGGTGTCCCACAGGGCTCAGTCCTGGGTCCACTCTTGTTCGGCATCTACTTTTCTGAAGTACAAGCAAACACAGGAGGGTTATGGCTGACAAAGTTTGCAGATGACTGCAAACTGGGCCATAGTCGAAAACACATCTGACACAGATATCCTCCAGAAGGGCCTCACAGAAACGGATAACTGGTGCCAGAGCCATGGCCTGAAGTTAAACGCCAAAAATGCATAGTCATACCCTTTGGGAAAAACAAGGTTACCCCTAGCTACCATATAGGTGGCAATCCACTGAGCACAGAAAAGTCATCAGGGATCTGGGGACCCAAGTTGACAGTAGCCTTTCGCTTGACACTCATGTTGCTAAAGTAGTTAGGAAAACCTTCTATATCGCCCACCTGATCATGAAGGGATTCACATCTAGATCAAGGGAGGTCATCGTCCCCTGTACTCATCACTCATTAGACCTATGATTGAGTACAATGCCCTGTTCGAATGTATCTGACCAGACACCTGCTGCAGCTTGAAAGGCCCCAAAAGTTCCTCACCAAAAGGATAAAGGGTCTCAAAAATATGTCTTATGCTGCCCGACTGAAAGAACTCCAGCTCTATTCAGTCTCATACCGCTTGCTCAGAGGTGACCTGTGCCTGACATATAAGGCCATGTCAAACCCAGATTTGATGAATATGCTTCACCTCAAAAAATCTAGATCCCTCAGAACCACAAGGCGGAGACTTAAACCTTGACACGGTTATAAATAGAACGTGCTGGAGGGACAGATTCATCACCCAGAGACTCCCTATGCTGTGGAACAAAATCCCGGTACATGTGAAGCAGAGCACCTCGCTGGCCTTGTTCAAGAGGAATCTTGACCAATGGATGGGAGATCGCAGATATACCCCAGGGATTACTTCAGTGTCACTGCTTGACAGAGGCACAGAAAAATGATAGGCATAGTTTTTATTCAAGCTAAAGGGGTGGCGAAAGCCACATAACTATGGGCTAGGCTTATAAATGCCCTTGGGCAGATAGCCTAGTATGAACCTATGAACATAAATACATCAAGCAACCAATAAAATCAATTAAAATTAATAAGTGTTAATGGATACTAATGTGCTAGGCCTCTCTTCTTTAAGAGAGGCTTTAAAACAACAGCACTATTTAAGCCAGGTGGGTACATAGGCTTTAAAATTAATTAACCATTTTAACTCAGCAAATTCAGTCTCACCAGAATCTAGTCTATATGGGCAAATGTAATTTATGTGATGCATATTATAAAAGGAAAACAAATCGTATGTTGATGGATAGGATTCTGCAACATCAATATGATATACGGAATAATAAGTTAACAAATGCATTAGCGAAACATGTATCTGAAGCTGGAATTAATCATCATTTTAAATACTTTGTACTACAGAAAATAAATGAAAGCCTAAGAGAAGCGGACTTGAGCAATGACACTGAATTTGCTGAGTTAAAATGGATAATTAATTTCAAAGCCTAAGTATCACCTGGCTTAAATAGTGCTGTTGTTTTAAAGCGTCTTTTAAAGAAGAGTGGCCTAGCACATTAGTATCCATTAACCCTTATTAATTTTAATTGATTTTATTGGTTGCTTGATGTATTTAAAGATCCGTCTTTCCACAATACTTTGTTAAGGTGTGAAGAAGCGAGCAATCGTGAAAGCGCTTACCTATTTTTACTTGTTTTGTCGTATTAAAGTGTTTTACTCTCAGCATTGGACATCTTTTGTTTTCTGTATCTTGTTTTTTGGATATCCTTGATTCCACTACACTCTTTTTTGCTTCAGTTACTGTTTTTTGTTCGTTAGTGGAACCATGGCTGAGAGCATGGATCTGGAATTGAGTTATACTCCTGGACTGAATAAGTCAATGCATAAAGATAAGACTATGGATGCTAATTCTAGAGCTAATACTGGGACAGTTATTCATGCTAATCCTTCAACTGGTGTGTCTTTCAGTGATGAGGATGCTGCACCTAATAGTATTGACTATAATGAAGTACAAGCTTTTAAAAGGCACTGAGAGTGCTGGAGGATACTCTATATAGACATAAGCATCTGCTTTGGCAGCACTTTCATTCTGAAGCAGCTATATTCCATCAATTTGTCCCTAGAGGGCTACGGGTAATGAAAATGCCGTCATATGGTGATAGCTTGCCTGAACTATTAAAGAGATGGCAAAACCTCAATTTACAACTTAGTTTGGATTATATGGCATTGCTTAATGATTATTTTCACCCTGAGGAGGACACTTTAGCGAAAGAGATCAACAATCTGACTTCCCACCTGATGAACACATTTAAAGGAGATGAGTTTGAGCAGTTATTGGATGATCTGCTACTCAATGTCTCCCTCTATGAGAGGAAATTGGAGAAGGATAAGACTAAGAAGTTCCATAGGGATTTTGCAGATTTCCGCAATGGTAACATGTTCTCTTGGCCAATGAATGTACAGTTGAATGTCCCTTTAGGAAACGCGTCATCGTCAGATCAACTTACTACAACTATGGTATCCAGAACCGTTAATGGAGAAGCCGATAATGTGTGACGAGCTTTAGAGTGTACCATCACTCAGAAACCTGATGTGAAGAAGGGCAGTACCTATAGTTCTAATAAATTGTCTGCTATTGAGCCTGTAAGCACAGAAACATCGCAAATGGATTTAATAGCAGTAACGGCACTTAATGAGCCCCTGACTGTGTCTGAAACTATAGCAGCAATGGAACAAACTGCTTATTCTGATGGTAATTCTACAGGTGATTACCTGCCTAATAGAATTGTGAGTACTGATGACCTGGTTAATATGACCAATTATGATGGTTGTGTGCTTAAAGCCAACTTGAATCAGGATAAGCCTGATACCACTCAATCTACTAATACAGTTTCTGTCTCTGTGAATGAAGGGGCAAGTATGGGCATGTCTACTGGTAACAGTCAGCATGCCATTAGTAGCTCAGATGTAATTTTGACATCTATTGTTGATGTAAATAAGAGCGATAATGTGCATTTATTGAGTGAGTCAGTATTAAATGATGCGGGCTGCACTAATGGAACAAATACTCAAAATTTAGACTGTGTGGTTAGACCTAAAATTCCCAGTATTTTTATAGTTAATAGTTCTGGTGCTAATAAGAATGTTAACTCTAAGCCTGCATTTTTTTTTTGGAGAAAGCACTGCCTATCAGGCAGGACAAACGTATAGGGAAGTCACAGAGTCGCAGAAGGACAGGCAGACTTCAGTAAGACCCTCCAATTCAAACCAAAGTCCCTGCAACACGCAGTCGGAAGTGAATAATTTAGTCTTTAATTTATCACCTAGTGAGCTCATGGTAGAACAATTATCTGTGTTAAATAAGGGTCTTTCATTTATACCTGCCACTAGAACGGGCCTTGTGGAAACGATTTTAGATCTTAGAATGTTTGCCAGGAACATTATGTTGAAGACTATTTTTGCAGACAGTGATGCAGGAATATATAACGCATTTAAGAAACCTAGTACATTTACACCAACTAATTCTCTGGCTATGGAGTCCTTTGTGAAATTATGTGAGGATGATTTAAGGAGATCCTTTAATGTGAGAAGCAACAAAAGTTTTTTTAATTTAAGAGCCAATGAACATGAGGCATTGAATCAAATAGTTGGAGCTGAGCATATAGTTATCAGACCAGCGGACCAAGTAGGTGGTGGTGGTGTGCTAGATAAATCGGTGTAGTTAGACAAGATGCATGATATGTTGTATGAAAATACTGTATATGTGTTAATGCAGAGATTTCAAGTTAATGGTATAATTAATAGGTAGAATTTCTTTTTATATGACCTCTTAATGACAGAGCAAATAGACTATCTCCTTTACACTTATTTCTCAGTTGAGCATTCCACCATACCATAGATTTACGGACTGCTGAAAGTACAAAAAAATATCAAGGATCCTCCATACCACCCTACAGTATCAGGAAGGAAATGGCTCACTGAGCCAATGTCCATATAAGTCGATAAACAACTAAGAGGTGTACTGGACAGAGTGGATACAGTTTTGAGGGATAGCAAACAATTTCTAGAGCATCTGTACATCTGGGCAAAGGATAGATCTATTAATGAGATTAGAAGAATGCTGTTCGTAACACTGGATGTGAAATAATTTTTTACTGTGATACCCAAATGATGGAATAGAGCGAGTTAGACGGTTCTTCATTAAAGAAAGTGTTTTTTCTAATTCCAAGGTTGGCATGATCTGTGCCCTATTGGATCTGATTCTAGAAAAAAAAGAAGTTATGTACTCACCATAACGTTCCATATGAGTAGTTATACTTCATTTTTCTGCAACCTGTGGGTATACGGATCCGTATCGGATCCGAGCCGGCAACTTTTTTCTAGCATCTGCTCCAAGCTCCGAGCTCCCCCCCTTACCCATAATGCCCTGCCGTCCCCTATCTTCCCTCAGATCGAGTTTGCTGCAAGTAACAACATATATGCAACTCAACCTAATAACCAACTTGAAACAGGATAAGGTCCGGGGGATGGAGGGAGGGAATGTTGCAGAAAAATGAAGTGTAACTACTCAGATGGAACATTATAGTGAGTATATAACTTCTTTATCTTGAAGTACTTAAGTTCATTTTATCTGCAACCTGTGGGACAGAGTCCCCAGCTATTCCGATCCTGGGAGGCCCTTATGGAAGGATATTCCTGAGCACCACAGAACCAAAGGATGCTCTACCCCTCGAAATCAGATCCAGTTTGTAATGGGAAATGAAGGTATGTGAATTGGCCCATGTCGCTGCTGCACAAATATCGTCCAAAGGTACCCTGGACGAAAAAGCAGCAGAAGTCACCATGGACCTGGTAGAGTGAGCCTTAACTATACCAGGAGGAGATGAACCTTTTGCTTTGTAGGCATGTGAAATGCAAAGAGTGATCCATCTGGCTAAAGAAACTTTAGAAATAGCTTTTCCCATAAACGCTGTGGAAAAAGAAACAAACAATTGGTCAGTCTTGCGGAAAGACTTCATTCCAGGAAGATAAAATCGAAGTTGTCTATGTACAACCAATAAATGGAGTTTGTATTCACCTTTATTTTGTAAGTTAGGAAAGAAAACAGGCAGATTAATGGACTGGTTTATGTTTGCTTCAGATGCCACTTTAGGTAAGAAGGAAGGGTTAGTATGGAGGGAGACCCTATCCTTATGGAAACTCAAATACAGAGGCACGGCAGACAGAGCTTGAAGCTCAGAAACTCTCCTAGCCGATGTGATGGCGACTAGGAAAGCTATCTTCCAGGACAAAAATTTTAAGTCCACCGATGCTGCGGGCTCGAAAGGAGGGGCCACCAATGCCTGTAAAACAAAAGTAAGGTCCCAAGGAGGTACAGAATCCTTGACAGGGGGCCATAACAGAAAACTACCTTTAAGAAAAGCCTTACACAGCCTAGAGGAGGCTAAGGCCATGTTGTCTTCACCAACGTGAAAACTGGAAATGGCTGTCAATTGTACTTTCACTGTGGAGGAACTAGCTCCTTGCTGAAAGATACCACACAGGAAGTCCAACACCGCTGGAACAGGGGCTGTAAAAGGATCTATTTCTCTCTGTGAAGGCCAAATGGAAAAGTGCTTCCATTTACTGCAATATAGTTTCCTAGTGGAGTCTTTAAGAGAGGCCACCAGAATGGATTTTACCTGGGATGAAAGAATGGGAGTCCTGGCAATTAATGGAACTGGAGCAACCAAGCTGTTAGGTTGAGGCTGCCCATATCGGGCAGACGTGTCCCCGACGGATGGGAAATTAGATCCGGGCAGGGATCCAGAACCCACGGGGGAGCAAAGAGATGAGACCAAAGGAATGGGAACCAAACCTGACGAGGCCAGAATGGGACAATGAGGATCACTTTGCACCGTAGTCGGCAAGCTTTCTGAAGAAACTTCGGAATGAAAGGTAAAGGTGGATAAGCATACAGAAGCCCGGGGGGGTCAAACATGGACTAGAACATCTCTGGGGACTTCCCCTGGTGAGGGAATTAGAGCAAAAAACTCGCTGCACTTCACGTTCAAAGGAGATGCGAAGAGATTGCAGCAAGGCTGTCCCCATGCCAGGAAAATCTCCTCCGCTACTGACTGTTTCAGAGACCACTCGTAAGGCATCAGAATGGCCCAGCTCAATCTGTCCGCTAAAATGCTGGAGCGCCCCGGGATGTGCGTTGCTATCAGACACCGACCGGTGGAAATCGCCCATTCCCACAATCTCATGGCCTCGAGACATACAGGGTAGGAGCTGATCCCCCCCCCGCTTGTTGATATACCAGACGAGCGACATGTTGTCTGACTGAATTGCAATCAATCCGAGAGGGAGGACTGTGTGAAAGGCTTCCAACGCTAAAAGCACTGCCCTCATCTCTAGGACATTTATGTGCAAACTGGTCTCTGTCTGGGACCACGTGCCTTCGACTGTCCTTCTCGAACAGTGTCCCCCTCACCCGAGTTGGGAGGCGTCCGTGGTCAATGTGGTTTGGACTGGAGGTGACGCAAATGGGCGTGCTTTTGATATCTCTGGTGAAGTTAACCACCAAAGAGATGTCCTGCAGACGTGACTGATCTTGATCGGAAATTCCATGGATAGGTCTAGCCAAGACCAATGAACAGCCAGAGTCCATTGAAGAACCCGCATGTGAAGGCGCGCATACGGGAGAATAGATATGGCGGCAGCCAAAGAGCACAGAGCCCGGAAAACCTTGCTCGCCTTTGAAGATTTGGAGTTCGCTATCTGAGCTATGTGGCACCTGAGATGTAGAATCCTGTCTGGAGTTAGGAATACCTTCATCTGCAAAGTGTCTTACCGTGCCTCAATGAAGTCTAGGATTTGTACTGGTTGCAAATGGGATTTGTGAACATTGACTGTAATTCCCAGGAGGTCTGCTAACCGAATGAAATAATCTTGGGCCAGACACAAGTGATACTTGTTGTGCGCATCGAAGAGCCAGTCGTCCAGGCATGGAAACACCTGAATACCCTGAAGCCTCAGGTGAGCCGCTACAACTGCCATTACCTTGGTGAACACCCTGGGGGCTGTGGTGAGACCAAAGGGTAGGGCTCTGAACTGAAAGTGACTGGCTCCCAGCCGGAAGTGCAGAAACCTCCTGGAGCTTCTGTGTATTTTGATGTGGTAGTAAGCATCCTGAAGGACTAACGAGCACATCCAGTCGCACTCTCAGAGATAAGGTAGAATGTACTGTAGGGTGACCATCCGGAATTTCTGTTTTGCTACCGACAGGTTTAATGTTGACAGGTCTAGAATGGGCCTGAGGTCCACCATCTTTTTTGGCACCAAAAAGAACCTTGAGTAGACGCCTAATCCGGACTGATCGGGGGGGCTTTTCAATGGCTCGTTTGAGAAGCAGCTTTGAAACCTCTAGAGCTGCGGCCTCCCTGTGAGCGGGTGGAACATCTGGGAGGTGTTTTGTAATATTTGGAGGGGCAATGAAAGGAATAGAGTAACCTCTGGATATTATCTGAAGAACCCAGCGATCTGTCGTAATGGACTCCCATGCCGCTGGGTGTAAGGGCAATCATCCCCCGACTGCGTCCAGAGTAGGACAGTCGGGCAAACCCTCAGGGCTGCTAACCTGGTCTATCAGAGAAGGGTTCCCTACACCCGGAATTCCTGGGACCTCCTCTACCTCTGGGTCGGCGTCAATCCTGTCCCCCCCTGCCTCTGGGTGAATAACTTTCCTGAGAATCCTGGGAAAACTGAGATTTTCGAAACCACATCTTCTTCTGCCCTCTTTGATTCCTAGACCGCTGAGGGTTAGAGAAGCGGACTCCGACGGCAGACAAAGTCTTCCCGTCCTTTTCGCTCTGGACAAGTGTGTCACGTACTGTCTTCCCAAAGAGGGAAGAACCGTCGTAGGGAGCGCTGATAAACGACGCCTTGAAAGGGTCCGCGAACTGACACAATCTGAGCCAGACATGACGCCCCATGGCTATGCCTGTCACAGCCGCTCTAGCTGCTCCTTCCATGGCATGGGAAAGTAGCCGCATAGATGTATAGAGTAGACATTTTTGCCGAGAACAGCGATCTTTCCTGCGGCAATAAAGACTCTGGGGGCAACTCAGCGAATTCCAAAGCAAGGTCTCGCTGAAGTGGAATCATATGTTCCAAATAATTCAGCGCATGGATAGAAAAAGTCGCTGAGGAGTATACGTGCTTCCCAAACCTATCCACTGACCTGGACTCCTTGTCTGGAGGGTGGACTAAGGAACTCTCCTGTTCTAGTTCCTTCTTTGTGGCCGCTGCGACCAACATAGCATCAACTGAGGCTTCTTTCGACCAGGGTTGTCTATCAGAAGGAGGAGATAAAACCTTGTCAGGATGTTTGGGGATGGGCTTTACCGTGTCGGGCTCCTTCCATGCCCTCGTGGTGATGAGGTCTACCAAGGTGTATGCTGGTGGGGACACCCAGGAAGTAGATGGGCCCGTGCCAAAGGCCTCCAGCAACACTTGACTCATCCCCAGAAGGTTTTGGAGCTGATCAACCTCCCTTCTGGCAGAGGATCTCCATAATTTCTCTGAAGGAGACGTCTTCGGGAGGTGACCTGGGGGGACCTTCTCCTTCATCTAAGTCAGTGTCAGTGGTGAGGGACTCGGGGGAGTCCAAGTGCCTCCTTTTGCACTTGCGCTTGTGGTGGCCCTCTTCAGTGGGACTTTCAGAAGGGGATCCGCGAGCCGTAGGGGTTTCCTCAGGGAAAATGACCTGGGCATCCTCTGGCAGAGGCTGTCCCTGAGACAGGATGAAGGGAGTCGTCGCCAAATCCAGGGGGGCCTGGGTGGTATCCGAGGGGATGGGCCAGGGTCTCAATCCCTGGGAGAGAACCCTCACCACCACTTCGAAGGCCAAGGGAGAAGTCCTCCCCAGATCCGAAGCGGGGACCGGAGCCGAAGACAGGGTAGGCTGAGGTCCGAGGGAACGGATCAGGTCCGAAAGGGTCGGAGCCGAAGAATACATTCCCCTGGGTCCGACTCCCTGTCCGCGGTTCCGAGAGTCACTCGGATCCGAATAAGTTGGATCCAAGGAACTCAAGGTAACAGCCAGAGTCGAGGTTGGAGGAACCGTCGGCGTCAAGCTACCAGCTCCGAAAAACCTCGGATCCAAGATCCCCGAAGCCGAAGCACGGATCGGGGAAGGAGAGATGGGGCAGAAAAGAGGCATGGAGGTCGCCCCTCCAGAGGGAGAGGGACCTGGCAAGACTCCCATCTGAATTTGGGTCTGAAGAAATCTCTGCATCATCCTGTCCATATCCATGTCAGATAGGCTCCGAGTCGACCTTGAAGACGCCACCGACTCGGATCTGGCTGGTCTGCGCAGAGGGGTGGAGGGCCTCGGGTCCAAATGTTCCAACGGCTCTGGTGAGAAACGCGGTGACCAGAGCCGAGGAGAAACAAGCCTCATGGCCTTAGATGGGGGGCTGAGAAAGAGCTCCCTGTCTGGGGATCTCTTACGATGCCTGTCTTTCTTTTTCTCCCTTTCTTCTCTGCGCCTTTCCTTTTCCTTCTCTTTTTCTTTATATTTGTCAGACTCGCTGACTGAAGATCTGTCCTTCCAGGACCCATCGCCAGATGAGGAGGGAGGTTGAGTCCCTGTCTGGGGTGGTACACTAGCGACCGAGGCAGAATCCAGCATAGCAACAGGGAGAAGGCCTTTGGAAACTAGCTTGGACTTACGATCCCTAAGGGCCCTAGGGTTGAAGCCTGAACAGACAGCACACTGAGTGGATAAATGTGCCACTCTTAAGCATATCATACACTTTGTGTGACCATTGGCAGGAGAAAGCTTATGGCCACATTCTGTACATTTTTTGAACACAGGCTTTGGCTGGTCAGCCATAGTCCTGCACTCAAAGGTATAAGTACTACCTTTCTAAAAAAAAACACACACACACAGGTAGGGGAAGGGCAGACCTAACTACTACTCTAATACAAAAAACTTTTTTTTTTTTTTTTTACACTAACGACCAAATGCGTTACTACAGAAAGGGAGGAAGGGTAATCCTAGACAAGCACACCTAGATATATGCAAAAGTTTCCACTTACTATCGCTTTTTAGCTCAGAGCAAAGGAGACCACAATGCACACTACTGGCGCGGCAAACGAGATCTGAGGAAAGATAGGAGATGGCAGGGCATTATGGGTAAGGGGAGGAGCTCGGAGCTTGGAGCAGATGCTAGAAAAAAGTTGCCGGCTCGGATCCGATATACGGATCCGTATACCCACTGATTGCAAATAAAATTAAGTTAACTACTTCAGATCAATGTGTTTCACTTTGAGTCAGAATACTTCCTTCAAGTTGTGGGGGAAGCAATGGGCACAGCATGTGCCAACACGTATGCCAACTTGGTTTTATCCAATTGGGAATCAGAAAGCGTCTTCAGTAGTGATTTGTTTAGAACATATGTCACATTCTATAAACGATTTGTTGATGACATCTTTTTTGTATGGGATGATAGTATAGATGAGGCTCAAGCCTTTGTGCATATGCTAGAAAATACAACCAGCTATTTATCCTTTTCTCTGCCGATGCTATTGATTTTTTAGATATTACTGTAGGTAATATGTCTACTAAAATGTACAGGAAACCATGCAGAAAAAATAATATATTGCATCGTTCTAGTATGCATCTGTCTATCGTTTCTAGGAACGTGATTAAAAATCAGTTCTTAGATGTGTGAGACTGCATACTAATGACGATTCCTTGGAGCATGCCTTATGTATGTTAAAAGAAGACTTACTGAAGAGGGGATACAAGAGCAGTGAGACAGATAAAGCAATAAGTGATATGAACACATCAACAGGCTTTAAAGTAAAACCCTATTTCTCTGATAGCTCCTCTAGTGCAGCAATGGATAATAAGGTTAAGAGCACTAAGGTTGTAAACAGGGTTTGTTTGACTTATTCGGCAGAAGTCAACAAGGTGTGTGATGTAATAAGGAAAAATTGGTCTATTTTGCAAACTGACCCCGCTATTAGTGATTTGATAGAACCAGCTTCAATGTTCTGTTTTAAAAACACTAGGAATTACAAACAGCAGCTCTGTTATAAGCACACTGAACCATATAGGCATCTTACTTCTCAGCGTAAGGGTACTTATGCATGTCAGTCCTGCAAGGCCTGCAGTTGTATATGGTCTACGCATTTGGTCATGCACCCTCTAAGTATGGAACCTATAGAGTTATCTTTTTATGCAGACTGTTGTACGAAGAATCTAGTCTATATGGCCAAATGTAATTTATGTGATGCATATTACATAGGGAAAACAAATCGTATGTTGAAGGATAGGATTCTGCAACATCAATATGATAAACGGAACAATAAGTTAACAAATGCATTAGCGAAAAATGTATCTGAAACTGGAATTAATCATCATTTTAAATACTTAGTATTACAGAAAATAAACGAAAGCCTAACAGAAGGAGACTTGAGCAATGAGACTGAATTTCCTGAGTTAAAATCGATAATTAATTTTAAAGCCTATGTACCACCTGGCTTAAATAGTGCTGTTGTTTTAAAGCCTCTCTTAAAGAAGAGAGGCCTAGCACATTAGTATCCATTAACACTTATTAATTTGAATTGATTTTATTGGTTGCTTGATGTATTTAAAGATCTGCATTTCCACATTATTTTGTTAAGGTCTGAAAAAGTGAGCAATCATGAAAGCGTTTACCTATTTTTACTTGTTTTGTCATATTAAAGTGTTTTACTCTCAGCATTGGACATCTTTTGTTTTTTTGTATATTGTTTTTTTGGATGTCCTTGATTCCACTATACTCTTTTTTGCTTCAAAAATTGTATAAAAGTAAAATAATAACCAGTAGGCAAACCAGCCCAGTTGTGAACAGCAAACAGCCAAACGAACAAAAGCAACGGTGAAGTGAAACATAGCTTAAAACACCATCCAAAACCATAAAACTTTCAAACTTTAACACGTTTTATTTCCAGATACTAGTGAAGGGAAGCATCAGGCAGTTGGAGGATATGGTGAGAGAGATACGGTGAGACTGAGCAGAACTACTGAACTGAATTGCCACCTCCAGTCCAGTAAGTTTGTATTAATTTTCTGAAGAAGCCACTTTATGTGGTGAAAGCACTCACCTATCTGGAAATAAAACGTTTTAAAGTTTGAAAGTTTTATGGTACTGGATGGTGTTTTAAGCTGTGCTTTACTTCACCGTTACTATAGAAAAATCCACCACATTTACTAGACAGTCAGAAGCAACATACATTACCAGATGGCAGGCAGAGGTGCTCAGAGACCTGCTAACAGAGATCTCATTGAAAACTTTCTGTTACTACAGATTCTTGCAGAACTATTTTCCTCAGGTATATTTTAGATAGCAGCACAGAAACACAAGGGAATTCCCAAACACTGAAAATGGGAACAGGGTAATCCATGAGATAAGGACATGATCCTGAAGAGGCAGAAACATCATATATACACAGTGACTAAAATCTAGAATGCATGAACAGGCCAAAAGCAATCCTTATGAGGATGGGGGGGGGGGTCTACTAAATACAACAGACTTCCCACTTATCACAATTAATGCAGTTTGTGCCATATGGTCCTTGTCTGCTCTCAAAATGTATGCTTCTATGCTATCAAAAAGAATGGCAACCTACGTTCTCAAAAAGGTAAACATGGAGAGACTTTTGTATGACAAATGGGTTCCTATCATGTAGTCGAACATTTACAAGTTCGAACCTCATATGGTCGAGACTATACGTTCGAATTTGTAAACTTTTGAGCGTTTCAATGGAAATCTCCATAAGCGGAGGTTTCCATTTTGTTCAATGGGGTGCAATCTCAGAGTTGGTATATTTAAGTAGCGGTGGGTGTGTGGGGCATGCAGGGAGGCTTGCCCCCCAGCTTAAAACAGTTTATTTTCTGAGCCGAAGTTTTGTAACTTCAAACATAATGGTTCAAACATTACGTGTTCGAAGTTATAAGACTTCGACTATGTGATATAGACCCTGACAAACATGCATACAACCCTTGGACTGTAAAGTTTAAAAGTGGTCCTGTAAAAAAGTACTGCTAAACCCCTCACGATATAAAGGTATTTATGACTGCGAGTATGTCAAATACCCAGAAAATGGTTGCTGCACAAATTCCAGATACAGCCCCTTAAATTCAACTACAGAGACTATTAAATGTCTTGCGGGTTGCAAGTTTGCCTGATCATACTGCAAAATATTGCTTTTTGTCTAGTGCTAACAAGAGAAAAATACTTTCATTACTTTGAATATGTGGTTCAGAAGAAAATGATGATTATGAGTGCTAAGCATGTATTTTTTTGCCTCTTCTCATACTTTTCTAGCTGACCATCAGCTGCTCGGTGCTCCAATTGAACTGAGGTCATCCATGTCTCAGTCATGGCCCCATCCATCTATGCTACAGAGTCAGGGATGTTCTGTGCATATTTATTGTAGGAAATTGCACAATGACTGACATACTCAGAAAAATAATGCATAAGGGGATGGTTCTTCCACAGGATCATAGGAAGTTCCTAGGCTATTGGCCCTGAGGCCCTTACAAGCCTAGCCAAGAATTTAGCCCATGTTCCAACAAGTCAGCACCTTACGCCACTGTGCAGTAGGGACACAGGTGGAATCCCAGGGGTACATTTTCTTTTCCCCATCCAGTCACCCAGGTTGCACTTAAAAAGGTTTAATGAGGTACTCTGCTTTATGGGGAGAGGGAGTCTATTCCACAAAAGGGGAGTCTCCTGGACACAAATCTGTCCCGCCAAGTCCTATTGATTTCAAAGACCAGGTTGAGGTCGCGCGTCCAAAGGCAAAATCAGACCAGGTGTGGTGGCTTTGCACCTCATATAAATAATACTGGATTTCACCAAATTATTTCAATGAATGTAATTTCAGTAATGATTTTAATCAAAGCTGCATTTGTTCCAATTTTTCTTAAAAACTGTCTAACATGCAAATTTTCATGTGCATTTTAGATGCCTCCACATTTTTTGCTTCCGTAAGTAAATAATTCATATTTCAACAGCAAGTCTCCATCCACAATCCTTTTTTTCCCATTTTGTGCATGGGGTTGGGGTGTCATATCAACAGTGACTGTCATCTAGAGCAAATGTTCTCACCATGAGGCGGTTAGCCCTACATACTATACCAGTTAATTAAGCTCATACTTGCATTACACAATAATTTATGTGACACAATAATATCTAATGAAATAATCTCACAATTCAATGGAGTCTGACACTGTTATACACTTGCCTTTCACCATTTATTATTGTGATACAACTTCTCATAAATATGACCATTAAAGAAGAAAAACTGGCCAAAGAACACACCATCATCTTCAATGTTTTACACATGCTGATGTCTTATTTGAAATTTGTGCAAACTGAGAATCAATAGATCACAACACATTTTTGAATCCCTGTTAGTCATACACTGCATCTTTTGTTTCAGTTATTTGTGGAAATACAACACTGTCATCTTAAACATACTGATAGCTGGCTACTAATTTTAACAACCACCCTATGAATCAATGGCATACACAGGTTTCATTAATGCTGGTTTGCTCAAAACATGATGCAGACAGTTGTATTAGCTGAATCCTTGTTACTTTCATACTGCATTTTCTGAGTTTTGGAGGCAAGAATGTTTTTCCCTTATTCCAAAGGATGAGCAATCTCTGAATTATTATAACTAGAGAGTAGGCGTAGGAAATGAAGTCTTTTGATGAAAAATATTACTAACATTGACAGTCTATTATTACCACTGTGTATACTATTCTGCATTGCTTGCGTTCATTAGTAACTTATTAGTTTCTTTCATGTATACCTGTGCATTCATCTTGTTAATCTTTGTATGCTTATATCTGTATCTAGATATATGTATATGTGAGAAAATAAATGGTGTGTGTGTGTATATGTATGTATATAAGTGTGTGTGTGTGTGTGTATATATATATACACATATATACATACATATATATATATATATATATATACATATATATATATATATATATATATATATATATATATATACACACACACATATATATATACATATATATATATATATATATATATATATATATATATACATATATACATATATATACACATATATATATATATATATATATATATATATATATGTATATATATATATATATATATATATATATATACACACACACACACACACACACACACACAGGTACGTGTGCGCTGCTTACCGTCCTTCGGCACAAAGTCCACCTGCATTTAAGTCTATGCTGCACTAAGCGGACATAAATGCAAAACACAATACAAAATGTAGGGTGTTCGCTTAAAGTCCGCTCTGTATAACATTCTATGGGATAGAACCCTGGACATTAAGCAGCCGTTACGTGTGTGTGTGTGTGTGTGTGTGTGTGTGTATTGCAGCAGTATGCAAACATTTCCAAGAGCAAGCAATAATCTGCTGTTACCTACTTAATTCAAAAGATTCGTTCACTAGCTGGGGAACAATGGCCTCAGGCTGTCTACATCTAGAAGCATCGGCTTACTTCTCAGCTAACAAAGGAATGTAAATCAAATGACACCACTCAAATCGAATGGACTTCAAAGCTGTGCATTTGAACTGGATTTTTCTTTCGTTGGAACATTAAAATATGAAGAGGTCAACACATTCAGAGGATGCTGGAAGAAACGTAATGTTTACAATGCCTTCCTTTTTCTCTGAAAACATATTTTATGTCAAAGAGTAATAAACATAGGCAAAACAACAGGATTTTGTTACCCAGCTTAAACACTAAAAAGCAATAACCTGTCAGTTATATTTGCAAGTAAAGCTGGGGTCAATCAAAATCAGAGAAAAAGGAATCCCAGTTTTCCTTCCTTTTGGCAAGAGATGTATGTTTGCAAAGGAACTCAGAAAAGGGGGGAGTCCATTATTAGTCTCATCTAAGCTCCTTAGCCAACACCACAGAACCTAGAACTGCAGAACATAGCTGAACTCTGAGAAGAAGCCAGTCTTGGCTATAAGACAGAGAATTGCTATACAGCCTACAGTCAGGTAAGGAACTGAGAACAGCAATATTTCATCTTACTGATTTCAGGGCCTTGGTAATCCACATAGGCATGCAGATCCACCTACAGTAAAGAGGAGGACATATGACTACAAAGGTACCTGGTCAAGATCTGTCTGCAGTTAAACTGAGTTTGCAAAGGATTAACCACTGTAAGAAATTATTTCAGTTTTTCTGAATTCTCCAGAGAGATAGCAACAAGCTCATAACTCTTTACCAGTGCTCACCAAGGTTCAAAGACCCTTACACCACTATTCCAGTCTAGAAGGATTTCAAGAACCACAACAGGGACTGAACTTTAACCCCAGAAGCTATATTCTAACCAGAAACATCTGGACATAACTCTTTTTTCAGCGGACTTACAAATGTTATTTGATCTTCCTGACATTTTGGATGGACATAACTGATGTACGCAGTTCTTTCCTGTTTTGTGAATTTTGTACAGTACTTTTAATTAATGTTTATTAGTCTAATTATATATTAGTTTATTATAAATCCTGCAATTCTTTATTTTCCACACAGTCAGAGATTAACATATTTTTCTGTTTAAGTAGTCCCATGATATGCTGTTGATATTTAAACATATGAAATTGACAGTTTAAAGCCCTGATTGCCAAGGTTGCAGACATGTAAACCTTCTTACCCCATGTATCCAGCGCCCTGGAATCTCTATCAGAAGGAGTAGGATTTTTGGAAGTAGAGGCCTTAATGCCCTTGGGACCCTGAGAAATGGTTTCAGGATCAGCAATAGGGTTTTTGAAAAGGAATTTGTGGGAGTCAGGAACCCTGTAGTATCTGTCTGGCTTACAAGGAGCCGGAGGCAGAGAATCAGGAGTCATACTAGATTCTGAAAAAACATCAACAATGTCTAGAACAGGAGGTATAGCCAAAGGCCTATGCTGAGGAAGTAGAAGAAAATCCCTAACTCTCTTTTTAGATTCAGAGAAATCCTGACTTTCCCAGTGGAAATGTTCCCTTAAGGCATGTAAAGTTTCCCCAAAAGAAAAATCCTCAGGGGGAGAGGCAGAAGGAATGGAATCCTCTGCATCAGCATCCTCATAAGTAGGAATAGACAAATCCTGTTCATTAGAAGAATCAGAAGAAATAGAATCCTGTTCAGAAGATTCATAATCAATGTCTTGCCTAGGCCTCTTAGAAGGAGGGGGTTGGGGCTACCCCTGATCAGAGTAATTAAATCTTCAGACATTTTGATCATTTGTTTTTTTAGACATAGGGGCCTGCACATGTGGCCCAGGCGTCAGTTTTTTAGACATAGATTTAGATTTTGGCCTTAGTTTTGAAGATGGCGTCGGTCTAATATACAAATCTGTAGGCATGAAAACACCCTCAGAAGCCGGTGCCTGCACAGCGGCTCCGGACCCATTTAAGGTAGAGACATCTGTGGGTTCCATAATTGAAGCATCTCGCGGCATACCGCACTCCGAGTGGGTCTCAGTAGAGGCCTGTGAATCAGAAGTAGCGGGTATCAGGGGCTGCAAAAGCGCCTCACTAAGTACCGGCAAACCAATGACTGGCTTAGGAGAAGCATAGTCGTCGGTTTTGGACCTCGACGGTCTGTCTCTGTCTTTTTCTTTGCGTTTTTTAGGTATTCTGGTAGTCGGATTGCTAATCGACGACATTTCTGGATAGTTAAATCTTGAGCCAAAATATTTAGAAGCAAAAATATACCAACGTTTAATCGTGCTTTGATTAAATTTAGCACAAAACCGACAGCAAGGTACGTTGTGGTCAGGGCCTAGGCAAGAAATACAGTACAAATGAAAATCCTTATGAGGTATTTGCTTCCCACAAGTAATGCAATTATTAACTTTTACTGACATCGGTAAGGAGCAAGAAAAAGTTGCCCCAACGGGGTACTTAGCTTTTAGTTGAAGATTTCGGTTCTGAAACTCGAAAACGAAAATTTCAGGAGTCTGCCAACTGGCACTTGCTAACTGCTTCTGCTTCGGGCACCGCGAGGCAAGAAAAACTGATGTAATGGCGTCGGCTGCATGTTTTATACCCCTGACGACTCAACGTCATGGAAGAAGGGACAGCAATCGACGCAGGACCCAAGACTTTGTTAATCAGGCCGACTGAGGGCAACCTGCCAGCAGATTACCCAAATGTAATTACTGCAACAGTGAATACACTTGAACATCCACATTTATGGTAAGTGTACACAACTGTACTTTATTGCTGCTGTTAAGTTTTGTTAGATAACCAAAATACCATAGATAACTCTTTGGTAACTGAGGAGATTTTCAAGGAAAATGAAAAACAGCAGTCTACATGCATTTCCACAAAGGACTGTAAGCCAATGCCATACTGGCTCCTACAACAGGAAAATGCAACATTACATGTAAATAAAATGAAATCAGAGTCTCTATTTCATTATACTACCACCTCTCCCAAATGGGAGGGAACAGAAAAATTAACAGGTTAAGGGATGCATACAAATGTCTAACCCTAAAGATGCATGATTTAGAAGTACAGTTTAGAAAGCAAAGTGAAATGTTTGAAAGACTTAAGTCACCACAGAGACTTGCTACTGGAACAGGCCAGAGATTTGAAATCTTGCCTGTTTAGAAAGAAATCTCATTGGGGGAGTGTACAGAGAAATATGGGTTACTGTCAAAGCTGTCTGAATTTGAAACCCAGAAACAAAGAAATCTTGGGCATCTAAGACAGCAGATGGAAAGACAAACAGTAGAAAATATTACTACAGAAGATGTTGAAAGAGAAGTTGGCATGGGGAAGGAGATAATAAAGAAAGGTTAAACAATGAAGAGAAAGTTAAAGAAAAAATAATACTTACAAGTGAGGTTAACACACAGGAAGAGATGAGATTTGCAATTTTAGAAAGTGAAAAGGAAGAAGAGGGAGAAATGGAAATAGGAGATGAATAAGATAGTAAAAAAATCAACTGCTGGCAGACTTAGGCAGGGGAAAAGAAAATAAGATCTGGAAGTAAAACACAAAAAAGGGAAAAGGATGACGTACAAATTTTAGTATTACATGAGAATAGCGTTAGAAACGATATAAGAGGTTTGGTAGTGGTGGAATGGTGTAAAAAATGAAAGTTTGTTTTTTTTCTTGCTGGCTACCAGATGTAACAAAGAAGAAAAACGGAAAAGAATGCAAGCAATATGTGGAGACTGCGGGATTGGTAGAAAGTAAGACATGTTCTGGACTATTCCACAGCAGCATCCAACGAACCAGCCAATGAATTAGGAAGTCACAGTGCACGTATAAACTCAAATTTATTTAAGTGCTTTCGTAGTGTTGAAACAGCACTTCATCAGACCATCACTGCATCTGTCACAAGATCTTAAATATATACTGTTCTCACTTAAACCAACAACCAATCAAAAATGATTCAATTAATCCAGTCATCATTAACCATTTAAAACTTGAACAAAACCTAGTGCATAATATACCCAACTATTACAACAAATGTTAAAAAATGAACAAAAATAATGTTTGTATAACTACTTAAAGAGCATCCTATTTTTTTAAAATAGGCTTTAGAGGAATTATGTCATTAATCCCCTCCCTCTATCTGCTCTCAGCCTGATAATTCATCTGGTTTCAGGACTGTCAGTTTGTTTAACAACATCTCCCCCTCTTTCATTTTCCCAAACTTTCTCGATCACAAGAAACCTAAAACAATGTGTGGATCCTTCCACGGAAACAAGTTTGGCCAAAGCATTAGTTAAGACTGCATTCCTGATGCTCAAAAAATGTTCCCTAATTCTAAATCTCCTTTTCCTATTAGTCTTGCCTACATAAAAGGCAGAATAGGAATTACATACTGCCAGATATACCACATTAAAAGTATTGCTGTCAGCTGTCACAATGAATTTAAACTCTATGCCTAAGTCTGGGTGTAGAAACTTATTGGTGACATCTATATATTTGCAGTGATTACACTTAGTGCATGGAAAACATGTTCTTCGTGTTTCACTGTTGCAGTGATCACATGTAGGTTATTCCTGCTGGATAGCCTTCGGCCGACCCGAATACCAGAGTAAAGGATTTCGCTCCTGCTTCAGCTGCAGGTCACCTGAGACTGACATTGGGTTGTCAGGGCTATAAAGAGAGGCAGCCAACACCATTACATCAGTCTTTCTTACAGTGGAGTCTGAAGCAGAAGCAGTTTGCGAGTGAGTTGGTCGACCGTTGCCAGATTGAGGAAGAGAATCTAGTAAAGCTAAGTGCCCCTTTGGGGATCTTTTTCTTGCACTTAACTGATGTCCAAAAAAGTAAATAATTGCCTCCGCTGTGGAAAACAAATATCACACTGAGACTTCCATAACCTGTGTGTGACTTGTTTAGGCCCAGACCACGACGTCCCTGGATGTCGGTTCTGTGCTTTATTTAACTCTAGGACCATCTGTAGAAGAGCTGATTTTGCAGTCAGGCATTTCAGTGAGAGTAGTTATCAATGCAAAATGGCGTCCGTTGGTCAGTCTACGGTGGAAATTCCTAAAAAGAGAAAAGAAAAGGAAAGAGATAGATCACAGAAGGTTAGGCCCACAGACAACACAAACTTGAAGTCAATCAGCCTACCGTCAACTAGCAAAGCGGAACTCGGTGAGGCGCCTACGCAGCCTCTGACAACAGCTGTACAACCACCGGAGGCCTCTACCGAAACCCTTTTGGATTCTAGTACACTGCCGGATCATGATGCTCCTTCCAAAATGTCGATCGTCAGCCCCACGGTTGGGTCTGGAGACGCTTTGCAGGCACCGGCTTCTGAGGAGGTCTTTTCCATGTCCGAAGCCAGACAAAGACCGAAGGCCACTCCACCAGCCAAAACCGCCCCCAGACCTGTTGAAACACTGAGACCTAAAAGCAAGGTCACTCCCAAGAAGATCCCTTTCTCGATGCTCAGTCAACAACTACATCCCTCCTAACCTGCTCAGTCACAGCAGCTACTTAGGATGGCTGAGAATTTAATCACTCTCATTAGAGGAAACCAGTCTACTCAAGCTACCACAGGCCAAACGAAAAAGGGACCTTTCCCTACTGGTGCTGTCGGAGTCAAAGTACTCAGTCACAGAACAGCACTCCTTGACTGCTTTTGAGGATTCAGATGCTGAGGAATCCATTTCTTCTGCATCCCCTCCTGAGGACCTCTCATTTGGGGAAACTTTAAATACCCTCGGAGAACATTTCCATTGGGAAGCTTAGGACTACCCCAATCAAAGAAGAGATTGAGTGTGTCCTGGACTTACCACAGCACAAACCTTTAGCCATTCCTCCCATTCTGGATGCAGTGGAGGATGTCTTCCTGGAGTCTGGCCTCAACCCTGATGCCATCCCTCCTGCACTCAGAAAGCATGACAGATACAACAGGGTACCAGATACTCACATGTATTTATTCAAGAATCCTGCAGCCGACCCAGAGGTCATCACCCCGGGACCCAAGGGGGCTAGGGCCAGTTCTTCCAAGAATCCATTACGCTCAGACAAGGAGAGCACAGCCTTGGTCCAATGGGGCACAAAGGTATACACTTCAGTTACCTTAGTCATTAGAGCCCTCAACTGCCAATTCCACATGCTTAAATATCAGCAGAACACGAACTTTTAAAATCCTGCAGGATCTCTCTTTTGTCCAAAACCTCCTATCCTCTCTGGGATTTACCATCAACAAGGAAAAATCTCAATTACAGCCCACAAGACAAATAACCTTCCTGGGAGCTCTCCTGGACACCCACCCAAAGAGCCTTCCTCTCTCCAGAAAAGCAGAGCTTTCTGCCCCTATACTTTTCCCAGCTAGCTCGCAGGACATACCTCACAGCAAGAAAGTTCCAGCAGTCACTAGGGTACATGGCATTCTGCATCCTTTTGGTGCCCTTGGTCAGGATACACATGAGGAAACTGCAATGGTACCTAAGGAACCTATGGTGCCAACATTATCAGTCACTGGAACACCAGCTGCCTCTGATTCCCTGCCTAAGAAAGGAATTTGTATGGTGGGCAGAAGCCTGTACCCTGAACAAGGGTCTACCTTTTATCACCCTCCCCCAAGATCAGACCATCACCACAGATGCCTCAGACATGGCTGGGGGGCTCACTTGGGAGACGTGCACTCAGGGCACCTAGAATCAGAGGGATCTAGCCCTCCACTTCAACCTGAAGGAAATTATGGTGGTGCACAGGGCTATAACAGCCTTCAAGGTCCACCTCACACCAGGAGTGCTCTTGATCAAAACAGACAACACCACAGTCATGTAGTACATCAACAAGCAGGGGGTTACACACTCCTATCCCGTTTGTCATCTAGCCATGATTATCTGACAGACTGCCTCCATGATGGGGCTGCATCTGATAGCCCAGTACATCCCAGGGGAGCACAACACCCTGGCAGACCACCTCAGCAGAAGTGCCCTGAACCCCCACGAATGCAGCTATGCAAGGAAACCTTCCTCAGCATCACACACCTTTGGGGGGGTGCTAGAGGTAGATCTCTTCACATCCATGGAAGACAGACAGTTGGCCAGATTCTGCTCCAGGGAGTTCCATCCACAAGCTTGGAAGGTGGATGCTCTCTCCTTCCATTTTGGCAACCTGTTTGTCTACGCCTTCCCTCCCTTGCCAATGACTCCAAAGGTACTTCTAAAAATCAGGGAGAAAGAGCCAAGGGCTATCCTCATTGCCCCAAACTGGCCCAAGCAGCACTGGTACCCTTTGCTCCTCAACCAGACCAAGGAGCTCCCCATGAACCTGCCTCTCACAGACAAACTGCTAACACAAGAAAAAGGGTCAGTACTGCATCCAAATTTGGAATCTCTCAGCCTGTCCGCATGGATTATACTCCAGAGGCGGACACCAGGCCACCTTTAAGCAAGCAGGTTCTGGATATCATTAAGGAGGCCTGGAGGCCCAGAACCCAGAAGTCCTACTCAGCAAAAAGGAAAAGATTTACTACCTGGTGCCAATCTGAGGGAATTAGCAGCTCCCATGCCACTCTCATTTTAGTTCTGGATTACCTGGCGGAGCTTGTGCAAAAGGGGTTATCATACTCCTCCATCAAAATTCATGCCTCAGCTATCTCTGTGCATTCCCCTACAGAACTAACTATGTTCCCCCATCCCCTGTTAAAACAATCACTTTGAGAGGTGTCACATATCAGACCACCTAGAAGGCCACCTAGTCCAGCATGGGATCTGAACTATGTACTGGAAAAATTGACATTACCTCCTTTTGAAACAGCTGCTTCAGCAGAAATGAAGCACCTCTCTTGGAAGACTGCCTTCCTGCTGGCCATAACTTCTGCCAGGAGAGTTTCTGAGCTGCAGGCTCTCATGGCCATTGGGCCTTTCATTATCTTCCATGCTGATAGGGTGTCTCTTAGAACCAATCCCACCTTTATGCCTAAGGTGGCATCTGACGTGACCCTTAATCAGGCTATCCATCTTCCCACCTTCTTTCCAAACCCAGAAAATAGTGGAGAAAGGATTCTACATAGATTAGATGTGCACAGACAGCTTAGACACTATCTGGACAGAACCAAGTCTTTCAGAAAGACTGACCAACTGCTGGTCAGCTTCGCCCTAGGGGCAGAGAGGAAGCCTACATCCAAGCAGACCATTTCTAAATGGATATCTCACTGCATCCATTTCTGCTACTCCTTCCATGTGAAAATACCTCCTAAATCTGTCAGAACCTATTCCACTAGGGCAGCATCTACTTCTACTGCCTTCCTCAGAGGCGTGCCTACTAAGAATATTCTACAAGCTGCCACCTGGACATCTGCTCACACTTTCACAAAACACTACCAGCTGCACCTTTACTCCAAATCCTGAGCAGGCTTTCCTTCTGCAGTCTTGCAGAGAATTGTATCCTCTACTTAGAGCAGTGTTATCCTATTCTATGACTTATTCCCTTCCTTCCACCCTATTTTTTCAGCTTTGGGAATCTTCCCACAAGTGATGACTGCAACAGTGAAACACGAAGAACATAGTACAGTTGTGTACACTTACCATAAATGTAGATGTTCGAGTGTATTCACTGTTGCAGTCCTGTTTCCTTCCCTCCTTTCCCCTGTTTTTGTTTTTAGTTTCATCATACAT